>NW_027361738.1:33397500-33677500 GCF_039654945.1 Dendrobates tinctorius
TGTACATGTTGCAGGTGTTCTGATAAATGACATGTAATATAGCATTTACTGAATCTTTGCTTAGCATTTGAAAATTTACCCAAATGTGCGGCTTCACTTCATATATATTTCGGGACATAGCAAAAACTTGACTTGAATGCTCAAAAACCACACCAGTGAGGTTTACCTGAAATCCCATTCAGAATTGGTGCTGACATTTATCTCATTTCCTTCTTGAAGTTACTCCTACACTTTCTGAAAATGTCACGGAAACAGAAAAGACCCACCTCTGTGTCTATTTTGTTAGAAGTCTATTTCTATTTTTACTGTGCCCCTGACTACTTGGAGGTATATATCCCCACTGTTTGGTTTGCAGGTGCTGCCTGCTGTTATGCATCACAGGGCAAGGAATATAGCTACTTAATTGTGGGACATTACCGATAATATAAATAGGGTAAATACAACAGCAAAAAAGATTGGTGAACCATCACATCCGATTTTGTCCAAGATTTTTGTAATTCTCAGTAATCGTCATAGTCACATTGAATAGTTTCAGTTAAGTAAATTGCAATTTTACACTTGATGGGCAACTTGAAGTGTCATGTCCTCACTAAATGAATGGGATTCATATAGCTTAACAAGCAGCTAAACCGCTATACCGAGGTCCAATAAGGGAGACTGTAGTTGAATCTGTGGTTTATTGAACGAAGGTATAGATGTGTGTGGTAAAACTACAACAGAAACAGATACATATGATCAGTATTGGGTTCATGGAAATATACAATACACATAACATAGAATCTGAGCTACTAGCTGAGCAGGGGGTGTAACTAAGCTAGCTAATATAAGACAGAAATAATATACAGAGAGGGTGATTACATATCACCGATGCTGACACAAGGGGAAACAGAGCGATGAGGTGCTTCCAATATGCAGACTTGAAAGAAATGGCCGACTGAAGAGAGAAAGGGGGCTGGGATAGACCATGGTACCTTGCAAGGTTACCCAGAATACATTAGGAATTGGAGGGAAATAATACAGGAAATACAATGCTTAATATCATGCAGTTATAACTTTTGGCCACTAGATGGAGCTGGAAACAATAAACATTAAGCGTGTGGTAAACTGAGCATTATATACATACAGCAATCATTGTATGTTATCAGAACAGGCACTTAAGAGTCATTGATTATGTCGGAGACAGAACACTCCCCGTCTGACATCAAATGGATGTCACGATTCTTAATCTCCGAAGGCAACAATATGACCAGCTCAGTCACTGGTCTGAAGAATGTCTTAGGTTCTTCTCCCTTGGCCATTCTAAGATTAGGCCTGGTAGATTGCCACTTCCTCCGTGGCTGCAATGTAGACAAGCGTCGTTTGTGCCACCTGTCCCAGAATGCATTGGCAAGACTTTGTACCTGCCTCCATTGGCGCTTGTAGAGGTCTTTAGTGTCGAATCCTCCTGGAGGGGCACTGGATAGTCCTGTTTTCTGGGTTAGAAGAGAAGCTGGAGTCTTTGTATGAAGTGTAGACACTTGAGGGTGGATTTCAGCACCTGAGTCCTCTCTCACAAGTTCAGAGGTGTCTGGACAACGTTCCTCAGTGTGCAGTAGTTTTGGTCCTGAGAGCCATGTTGTGCTCTCTAGTTGACTTGCGTCAACTGCTCTAGTTGCATGATCTGCAGGGTTTTGGTCCGTGGGGATGTAATGCCACTGTTTTGGATGAACTGATCTCCTAATTCGTAGCACTCTGTTGTTGACATAAACGTAGAATCGCCTGGTTTCATTGTGGATGTATCCCAGGACTATTTTGCTGTCTGAGTAGAACTTGGCTTGTGTCAGGTCGCTATCCATCTCGGATGTGATGAACTCTGCTAACTCGACGGCTAAGTCTGCAGCACAAAGTTCTAACCTTGGTATGGTGTGCTCTGGTTGTGGAGCAAGTTTGGCTTTCCCCATGATGAATCCAATGTGGCTCTGATATGTGGAGTCCACAGTTTTAAGATAGGCAACAGCAGCAATTGCTTTGACAGAAGCATCTGCAAATACATACAGTCTTTGGCTCTGTATCTCTGTAGACAGCACAGGGGTGTATGGCCTTGGTACATTTAGGTTGGAGAGAGCTGCTAAAGAGTTCTTCCATACTTCCCACTGGATTCTCTTGACAGGTGGCAGAGGTGCATCCCAGTCAGAAGTCTCCTTGGTTAAGTCTCTTAGTATGGCTTTGCCTTGTATAGTAACAGGAGCTGCAAAACGTAAGGGATCGTACAGGCTGTTGATGGTAGACAGGACACTTCTGCGTTTGAAAGGCTTTTCTTCCTGGCTGATCTGAAAGGTAAAAGTGTCTGACTGTAGATTCTAGAGAAGCCCGAGGCTGCGTTGCATTGGTGGGGGGTCTGACCCTAGGTCCAGGTCTCTGGGACCGTTACACAAGTCTTTTGAAGGGAATGCTTTCATGAGTTCTTTGCTGTTTGAGGCTACTTTGTGAAGCCTGAGGTTAGAGCAAGCAAGCATATCTTGGGCTCTCTTGAGAAGACTGATGGTAGTCTCATTTGAAGGTATGGCTTTCAGACAGTCATCAACATAAAAGTCTTTCTCTATGAATTGTCTGACATCTGATCCGTATTCTGTTTCTCCTTCTAGAGCTGACCTTTTGAGTCCATAGATGGCGACTGCAGGAGAAGGGCTATTGCCAAAGATGTGCACTCTCATGCGGTACTCTGTGACCTCTTTAGTAGCATCATTGTCTCTGTACCAGAAGAATCTTAGGAAGTTCCTGTCTCTCTCTCTCACAAGGAAACAATGGAACATTTGCTGGATGTCAGCGATGGAATCCTTACCGAAGCGCATAAGTACTTCAAGTAGTTTGTTATTGAGGAGGGCTTCCTATCAGTAGAACATCATTCATGGAGACATCATCAAACTTGGCGAGATGAGTGGTGGATGAGCAGCACTTGTAGCAGATACCGCTCTCTTTCAGGAAACTTCTGCGATCTGACGTAGATTTTCCTCTGAAGGCTCTGCATTTCAGGAGAGGATGAGGCTTCTGATGGAGTGGGCACTACTTGTCAGGTTCTTGTACCATTGTCTCTGATTGAGCGCAGCCAGCAGACCTGTAATTGGAACTTGGAGAAGAAACATTAGTCTTGTGCACTGCCACAGATGTTCTGCGTGGGTTTGCAGCTGATGGTGGTGCGGCATATGACATTGCAAAGTCAAAGCTGGGATTATTTCTGATTGCCGCTTGTTCATGTATAAAGTCTACAAAAACGGAGAAGGGAGGGAATGAAACACTGTGTTTGTATTTGTACGTGAAGCCACGTATGAGCTACCTCTCCTGTAGATTGTAGGGCAACTTTTGGACTATAGGGTTAACACATTTGGCTGTGTCGAGGTATGCAAGTCCTGGTAGGTCACCTTCACATTTGGCAACTAGGACCTCTTGTATCAGGTCACCTAGCTCTCTTACGTTTTGGGAGACCTTTGTTAGATATTTTAGGAAAGTCATTGATTCTTTTGAACAAGACTCTCTCTATTACCTCTGCAGAGCCATAACACTCATCTAGCCTCTTCCAGATCTCTTTAAGGCCTATTTGAGGATGGTTTATATTAATGTCTCTGATCCTTACAGCGTGCTTGACTGACTCTTCTCCCAGGTATTTGACTAAGAGGTCTATTTCTTCCCTGTTTTTTAGCCCCAAGTCTCTAGTAACATTTTGGAAGGAAGCTTTCCAAGCTCTGTAACCTTCAGCGTGGTCAGTGAATTTCATGAGTCCCTTGGCAACTAGATTACGTTGTGTGAGGTTTCCTAGCAAGTTCTGATGTGAACCGGTTGTCAGCAGAGCATACTGGTGATGGGTCACCCTGATAGTGATGTGAGGTGTGTTCATACCTGTTAGTATCCTCAGGGTGGCGCCAGCTGGTGTCATATTGCTTCGGTCTGACATGCGGTGTGTCAGCAAGGTGATTCACATTGGTTACCTGGTGAGGGGCAAGGAAGACAGGAGAGTTGCTTTGCTTCACGTTTCCCTGGAGCTGAGCCTCATGATAACTCTCACTCGTTTCACTGGATGTGTCGTGATCTTGGTTATAGTTTGGATCAGGAAGCTCATTAGCATATTGAGATGTGCGTTGTGATGAATCTTGCAGCGGCAACTTCAGACTTGACGTACTGCTGCGACTATGCAGCTCAGGGTTGTGTGCGGCTTCCAGTGCTTCTGCCTCGGCCAATGCTGCAGCAGCCTCTCTTTTTACTGCAAGGCTCTCTAAGGCAACATTCACACGCGCCTTCTCTAACTGCATCTTTCTCTCTTGCTCATCTCTTTCTAGGCATAACCTTCTCTCCTGCTCCTCTCTTTCTAAGCGTGACCTCTCTGTCTCTATGCGTGACTTTCTCAATTGGTCTTCTCTCTCTCTGCGCGACCTTCTCTCTTGGTCTTCTAGGCGCGATTTCTCTAATTTAAGTTGCATCTCTTCTTCAGCATAGCGTGCTCGCATTTTGGCAGCTTCCGCATTTGCGCGGGCAATGGCGACCGCGATGCTGATAGATACAATCTTTGAGGAGATGGATGTAGCAGATTTTGTCCTGTGTGATTTATGGGACATGGTGTCTTAGAGGGATGCTTGGCTGTGCAGAGATTGCTGTAGCTATGTTAGTCTCTGTGTAGCCGGTGACTTGAATCTCACTAGATGGATTTCTGCAGCATCACTAGTTTCTGCAAGCTGGATGAAGGGTGTCTTTTCCCTGAATTGCACTAGCTGGATAGTGCTGTGTAACTGGCCTCTGCAGGTTGGAAGGCTGTTCTCTCTCTGTATTCCCACTAGCTGGAGAGCCGATGTTTTACTGTCATGTCCTCACTAAATGAACGGGATTCATATAGCTTAACAAGCAGCTAATCCGCTATACCGGGGTCCAATAAGGGAGACTGTAGTTGAATCTGTGGTTTATTGAACGAAGGTATAGATGTGTGTGGTAAAACTACAACAGAATCAGATGCATAGGATCAGTATTGTGTTCATGGAAATATACAATACACATAACATAGAATCTGAGCTACTAGCTGAGCAGGGGGTGTAACTAAGCTAGCTAATATAAGACAGAAATCATATACAGAGAGGGTGATTACATACCACCAATGCTGACACAGGGGGAAACAGAGAGATGAGATGCTTCCAATATGCAGACTTGAAAGAAATGGCCGACTGAAGAGAGAAAGGGGGGTTGGGTTAGACCATGGTACCTTGCAAAGTTACCCAGAATACATTAGGAATTTGAGGGAAATAATGCAGGAAATACAATGCCTAATATCATGCAGTTATAACTTTTGGCCACTAGATGGAGCTGGAAACAATAAACATTAAGTGTGTGGTAAACTGAGCATTATATACCTACAGCAATCATTGTATGTTATCAGAACAGACACTTAAGAGTCATTGATTATGTCAGAGACAACATGAAGGGTAACTTATCTATGCCTATACTTATATAGGAGCTTTCACCAAATTTTTCACATTAAACTGGACACAATGTAATAATGGCTGCAGAGAAGAATACATATTTTTGTGTTGTCTTTTTTATTTTGCCTATCTCTTGCAGAGATATTAACAATGAACTTATTTGGCATCTATACAGTTAATTTTCTTTAAGTCTTAGTGGGAAGTAACAGAAAGATTTCACTGGGGACGTGTTTCTCTTTCTGATGCAGACCTTTCATAATTAGGCAGCAATACACTGGGGAAAGAAGAATATGCCCCAATATAGTTCAGAACAGGCTTAGTGTGAGACATGTATTGACAAGCAGTATGCTCTCACTGCAGAGTGATGATGTGTGCTGGAACACAATTAAAAAAAATTCTATATGTTTTATTCTTCTCTGCAGGGCCTATTACATCATGCCTATATAAAAGAAAATAAGGTTGTCACCACCACTTAGCACAGGATAAACACATTGGTCTAGAGGGATTGAAGTGGTATTCACATGTGTGGTGCCCAATATCTGATCCATTCCAGTTCAGCATGAAAAAAATGGTGAAAGGTCTTTAATACAGTAACAGATCTACTGGAAATAGCTGACTTATGTTAGTTATGTACATTGGGCTCATACACAAGGCAGACCCATGAGAAAAGTCTGCCTAAGGCTTCAAAGCAACACTTACTCTCTACAATTGCACTGTCTGTTCAGGATGATTCTAGGGAACATTAAAGGGATTGTCCACTACTAGGACAACCCTTTCTCACTCTGAATGCTTACCCCCGGTAACATAAAAACAAATATACTCACCGCCGATGTCGACGTTGATTCAGCAGTGTCTACACTTGGATTTCCAGGGTTCATGTGAAGTTTTTATGTGAGCCCTGTGACCAATCATCACTGGCGTCACTGTCCCCGCCTTTAGTCGTATCAATAATCAAGAAGAAGCGAGAGCTGCAGCTGGCTGCTCACGTCCCCTTGATTATTTTGTACATCCGAAGGCGGGAACGGTGACGCCAGTGATGATTGGGCACGGGGCTTACATGTCTTAACAACCTCACTAGAGCACAGGGAACACAAGTGCCGATACTGCTGCAACGGCGCTGGCACGGAAGGCGAGTATAGATGTTTTGATTTTAATGGAGGTAAACATTCAGAGTGAGAAGGGGTTGTCCTAATAGTGGACAACCCCTTTAATGTTCAGATTGAAGATAATGAGATGGATTTACTAAGCCAAATGTACCAATATTCTGGCTGAATTTTCACAAAAAAAACCCCTATGGTTTATATGCCTTTCAAATTTTTCATTATGTGTTCTAGTCACATTTTCAGACAAGAGAGCATGGTCTTTAGGAAAGGGGTGGAGTTTGTTTGAATATGGTGTGACCTAAATTATGATAGCATTTGCCTATATTGTGCCGAGATTGCGTAAAAATGTGCTGTAAATTAACTGACTAAAGTAAGCCAATGAATAGGCCATATACAGTGGGTACGGAAAGTATTCAGACCCCTTCAAATTTTTCACTTTTTGTTTCATTGCAGCCATTTGGTAAATTCAAAAAAAGTTTATTTTTTTCTCATTAATGTACACTGTGCACCCCATCTTGACTGAAATAAAAAAAAATGCTGGAGTGGTGCTTCTAATATAACGTCCCTGCTTCCGGTCTTATACTTGCCCGTCACCATATTCTCCTTCTATCGGCTGCCGCTCCCATTGGTCTTTAGAAGTTTGTGACCTGCCGGAACGCTCCAGTGTTTCCTGGGCGAGCCAGAGGTAACTTTTCAATGCACGTCTGTGAGAACCTCACATAGACTTGGATTGAGCTCTTGTGACCGTTACTTTTGACTTTCCGCCAGTCAGAAGTTGCAGTCACAAGATGGTGCAGCAGTGTATTTCACCTTTACCTTCCCCATTTTCCTTTTACCTGGTTTTCCCCCTTTCCCCTCCCCTCCCAGTTAATCTGTTGTATTAAAAATGTAATAAAAATATTTAAAAACAAGATGGCGCAGCGGGACTGGAGCAGCGCTGATAGAAGGTGAAGACGGGTAAGTATAAGGCTATGGGTCCACGTAGCGTTTTAAAACGCACAGTGAAAACCGGACTCCTTCCCAGAAATCGCGCGTTTTTTTCAGCGCGATTTCACCGCGGTTTTACCGCGATTCTGTTCGCGATTTTCTCAAGCACTTTCCAAGCGATTTGAAGCATCGCTTGGAAAGTGATTGACAGGTTGGTCACACTCGTCAAACATAGTGTTTGACAAGTGTGACCAGCTTTTTACTATTGAGGCTGCCTATGCGGCATCAATAGTAAAAGATAGAATGTTAAAAATGATAAAAAAATAAAAAATCGGGGTATATTTACCTTCTGACGTCCCGCGCTCCCATCCCGGGCCTCAGCGTTCCCAGCGATGCCTTGCGAGACCTGTGTTGACGTTGGTCTCGCGTTACTATAGCGATCTCGCGAGACCGCTAGAGTCACGCGAGACTACGTCATCACAGGACCTTGCCGCAAGGCATTACTGGGAACGCTGAGGCCCGGGATGGCAGCGCGGGACGTCGGAAGGTAAATATACCCCGATTTTTTATTTTTTATTCTTTTTTTTAAAGGGGTATGGTACCCAGGGCCTGGAGGACAGTCTCCTCTCCTCCACACCGTGAGTACCAACTGCACATGAGACGCTTAACTTCCCGCATGGTGGGCATAGCCACATGCGGGAAGTAAGCTGTTCTCATGCATTCCTATGGGTGCGGAATCTCGGCAATTCTTTGCGATTCTGCACAAAAGAATGATCATGATGCGATTTTTTCCGCGATGCGATTCCGCCGTGGAAAAAAGCGCAGCATTAGCACAGCATGTGCGGAATGCCATAGGAATGCATGGGGGGCGTTCTGTACACGATTTTTAAACATTTTCGCAGCGTTTTCGTGCCGAAAATCGTGGCAAAAACGCTTAAAAATCGCATCGTGGGCACACAGCCTAAGACTATGGTCAGGAAGCACCATTCCAGAGCTGAATTTCCAGGCATAGCGAGCTGTGGTCACAAGTGTATTAGGTGCAGGGCCGCTCACTACTTTCGTCAGTGTAGCAAGTATAAAGGTTCAAAGATAAACTGATGATGAACTTATACAACAACAATTTTCCAGAAGGATGGGAGAAGCTGACAAAGTCAAATATAAAACGATTAATTCAAGCTATTGCTGGTGGTTTTGGAGCTATTGATTAATCTTTCGCACAATATTTTAGCATTTTGCCTAGTTTTTGTTAAATAATGACTGTGTAATTTGTCATTTGTTTTTGTTCAACTGAATTTGTATTTAAAGGGGTTGTCCCCTACTATAATACAACCTTGGACGTATCCATACGTCCCTGTCAGCTTGTACTTACCGACCTTGGACGTATGGATACGTCATGGCGATCGCCACTGAGTGTCAGCTAATTATGCAATATCGATCGCAGTGTTTAGCAGGCAAGCAGAGGGAGGGAGCTCCCTCTGTTCTCTCATCGACGCCCCCGCGACGTAATGCGAGCGGCCGATAGTTGCCATGGTGACCCGATTTCGTCATGGTGACATCTGGGTCACCAGAGCTAGCAAATTTGCTAGATTATGCTCAGAGCATGATGTAGCAAGTTTGTCTGTCATTGCAGTGCTCACAGTTTCTAAAGGCTAGGCTTTCGAAGTGATCAGACTGCAAAAAGTGAAAGTCCCATAGTGGAACAAAGTAAAAATAAAAGTGAAAAAACAAAAAGCTAAAAATATTTTAAAAAACCACAACATTATAATATATATATATATATATATATATATATATATATATTGTACCCATAAATAAATATTTTAATGAAAAAAAAAGTACACATATTTGGTATCGCCACTTCCGGAACGACCTGAACTATAAAACTGTCCACTAGTGAACACCATAAAAAATAAATAAAAAGGAAGCAAAAAACTATGCTTTATCATCATACAGCTGAACAAAAAGATGAATGTAAATAAAAATGGTGCCACTGAAAACGACATCTTGTCCCACAAAAAGCAAGCTGCCATACAGCTCCATCGGCAGAAAAATAAGAAAGTTATAGCTCTCAGAATAAGTGATGCAAAAATAATATTTTTTCCTATAAAATAGTTTTTATTGTGTAAAAGCGCCAAAACATAAAAATCTATGTAAATGTGTTAATCGTACTGACCCAAAGAATAAAGCTGTCTTATCAATTTTACCACACGCAGAACAGCATTAAAAAAAATTCCTGAATTGCTGTTTTTGTTCATTCTGACTCCAAAAAAGGCAGAGTGAACAAAAAATGTAATGTGTCCGAAAATGGTACCAATAAAAGCGTCAACTCGCTTGCAAGTGCTCGCTTGACTGTGTTGACTGTAATATGGAAAAATGATCGCTCTCAAAATATGGTGTTGCAAAACTTTTTTTTAAAGGGAATCTGTCACCCCTTTTTTCGAATATGAGCTGCCGGCACCGACATCAGGGGCTTGTCTACAGCATTCTGTAATGCTGTAGATAAGTCCCCGATGTAAACTGAAAGATAAGAAAAAAGAGTTAGATTATACTCACCCGGGGATCGGGTCCGGTCCGATGGGTGTCGCCATCCGGTCCGGCGCCTCCCATCTTGCAGCGATGACGTCCTCTTCTTTCCTTCCTGTCATGGCTCCTGCACAGGCGTACTATATCTGCCTTGTTGAGGGCAGAGCAGAGTCCTGCAGTGCGCAGGCGCCAGGAGAGGTATGGCGCCTGTGCACTGCAGTATTCTGCTCCGCCCTCAACAGGGTAGAGCAGTGCGCCTGCGCAGGAGCCACGACAGGAAGGAATGAAGAGGACGTCATCGCTGCAAGATGGGAGGCGCCGGACCGGACGGCGACACCCATCGGACCGGACGCGATCCCCGGGTGAGTATAATCTAACTCTTTTTTCTTATCTTTCAGGTTACATCGGGAGCTTATCTACAGCATTACAGAATGCTGTAGATAAGCCCCGGATGTCGGTGGCCGCAGCTCATATTCGAAAAAAGGGGTGACAGATTCCCTTTAAATGCATCTTTTAGAGTGTAACAGCTGTCAAATAAAATATCAATATAAATCTGGTATCACTGTAATTGCACCAAACCGAAGAATAAAGTTAGCTAATCACATACCACACAAGGCACAGAGAAAAAAGTAAATGCAACCAATTCTTCACCTGCTATTGATTTGTTGTTCTGCCCCATAAAGATAGCAGTTATTCTCGGCGCACATTTATCCTGCTGCGCTGAGCGCTTACACCGGAGTTACCGTGTAAATCTCTAAAATACATGATTAACACAGAACCCCCGGCGGAAGATCCCTATAATGAAGCAGATGGAGACACTGTGGACACCGTCTGGCCTATGATACAGTGGTGTCTGTACTATGATACAGTGGTCCGCCACAATTTTTTGGGCACTTCTGCAGAAAAGGACATTGCTGAACAGCGGTAACTCTGTTGCCTCATTATAGTGAATGGATCCCTCGTGGGTTTCATCTGAATCACGTCACTTGGAGGTTTAGATGGAAACCCTAAAGTAAGTGCTCAATGTAGAGCACAAGAAAAATGTGATCCCAAATGTTATGTAAAATATTCCCAAAAAAAGCTTCAACTCAATCCACAAAAAAAGTCCCCACTCAGGTCCGTCATCTGTGAGTGGAACAATAGGGGGGCTACTGGTAGCCCAAAGGCTCTAGAAAAGCCAAATGGTTCCTCACCCCCCCCAAAAAGAAATTCAGAAAATTCTGCACTCCCAAATCCAAATGTCCCCCTCTTTTCTGAGTCCCTCAGTGTGCCTACACCACATTTAGTGTCCACATCTTTGGCATTTCTGTAGCGATGTCATCACGCCTAATTTACGTGTGTGTGTCTCCAGAAGCATGAGCTGGGCACAATGTACTGTTCACTACAATGGCAGTTTGCAATTTTCACTCCACAACATCCACTGCTGCTTGTTGCTGGAAAACACCCATGGAGTCAAAACCGTCACTACATCTGTAGATAAATTCCCAAAGGGGTATAATTCTCAAAATTGGGTTACTTGAGGGGGGATTCTGCTCATCCATCACTTAGGGGCTTTGTATATGGAGTCCACAAACTCTTCTTGCAAAATTTGTGCTCCAGTAGGCAAATAGCTCTCCATTCCTCTCGAATCTCGCTGTGTGGATAAGCAGTACTGAACAGCCACAATTGGGGTATTTCCACATTCAACAAAAATTGTACAACACATTTTGGTGAAATTTTTACTCATTGCCCAATGTTACCCTGGTGAAAATAAAAACAATTGGGGCTAAAATAACATTTTTTGTGGGAAAAATTTGATTTTTTTTATTTTTATAGCTCAATGTTATAAACTTCTGTGAAGCAGCTGTGGGTTGAAGATGCTCAGCACACAGCTAGATAAGTTCCATGAGAGGTCTAGTTTTCAAAATGGTGTCACTTATGGGGGTTTCCACTGTTTAGGGACATCAGGGGCTCTCCAAACGCGACATGGTGCCTGTTAATTATTCCAGAATTTTTTTTTTTGTCAAAAGGCGCACCTTCCCTGCCGGGCACCCAAGCAGTGGTTTTCCTCCACATATGAGGTATCAACATGCTCAAGAGAAATTGCACAACACATTTTTGGGTCAATTTTTTCCTGTTACCGTTGTGAAAATAAAAAAAAATTTGGGTCAAAAATAACATTTTTGTGAAAAAAAGGTAAATGTTCTAAAAATTTGTGTGAAACACCTGAAGGGTTAATAAACTTCTTGAATATGGTTTTGCTACCTTGCGGGGTGCAATTTTTAGAATGGTGTCACTTTTGGGTATTTTCTGTTATATAGACCCCTCAAAGTGACTTCAAATGTGATGTGGTCCCTAAAATAAATGGTTTTGTAAATTTTGTTGATAAAATGAGAAATCGCTGGTCAACTTTTAACCCTTATAACTGCCTAAGAAAAAAGTTATGTTTCAAATATTGTGCTGATGTAAGGTAGACATATGGGAAATGTTATTTATTAACTATTTTGTGTGACATACAGGTGCTTCTCACAAAATTAGAATATCATCAAAAAGTTAATTTATTTCAGTTCTTCAATACAAAAAGTGAAACTCATATATTATATAAAGTCATTACAAGCAGAGTGATCAATTTCAAATGTTTATTTCTGTTAATGTTGATGATTATGGCTTACAGCCAATGAAAACCCAAAAGTCATTATCTCAGTAAATTAGAATAATTAACAAAAAACACCTGCAGAGGTTTCCTAAGCGTTTAAAAAGGTCCCTTAAGGCCCTTTTACATTTAGCGATGCACCAGCGATCCGACCCGGTCAGGATCGCTAGTGCATCGCTAAATGATCGCTAGTGAGCTGTCACACAGGCAGATCTCCCAGCGACGCAGCGCACGATACTCACCTTTCACACAGCGATCCTGGCGTCCTCCACACGTCGCTCGTCGTCACAGCAGGAAGCCCAGCAGGAAGCTGACGACGAGAGATGGAGCCGGACATTCTCGCGCGATCAGCGATGGACTGCGGGGGAGCCGGTCGGAGGTAAGTATCACACATAGCGATATCGCTAGCGATATCGCTATAACGTCACAAAATCGGTGACGTTATAGCGATATCGCTAGCGATATCGCTATGTGTAAAACCCCCTTTAGTCTGTTTCAGTAGGCTCCACAATCATCGGGAAGACCGCTGACTTGACAGATGTCCAGATGGCAGTCACTGACACAATCCACAAGGAGGGTAAGCCACAAAAGGTCATTGCTAAAGAAGCTGACTTTAGCAACTTTCCATTAATATGCTTGGATACAGCACTCTGTGAACAGTCGTTCACAGAGTGCTGTATCCAAGCATATTAATGGAAAGTTGAGTGGAAGGAAAAAGTGTGGTAGAAAAAGGTGCACAAGTAACTGGGATAACCACAGCCTTGAAAGGATTGTTAAGAAAAGGCCATTCAAAAATTTGGGGGAGATTCACAAGGAGTGGACTTCTGCTGGAGTCATTGCTTCAAGAGCCATCACACACAGATGTATCCAAGACATGGGCTACAAGTGTCGCATTCCTTGTGTCAAGCCACTCATGAGCAATAGACAACATCAGAAGCATCTTACCTGGGCCAAGGAGTAAAAGAACTGGACTGTTGCTCAGTGGTCCAAGGTGTTGTTTTCAGATGAAAGTAAATTTTGCATTTAATTTGGAAATCAAGGTCCCAGAAGGAGGAAAAGTGGAGAGGCCACAATCCAAACTGCTTGAAGTCTAGTGTGAAGTTTCCACAATCAGTGAGGGTTTGGGGAGCCATGCTGGTGTAGATCCACTGTATTTTATCAAGACTAAAGTCAGCGCAGCCGCCTACCAGGACATTTTACAGCATTTCATGCTCCTCACTGCCGGCAAGTTTTTTAGAGATGGAAATTTCATTCTCCAGCAGGACTCGGCACCTGTCCACACTGCCAAAAGTACCAATACCTGGTTTAAAGGGAACCTGTCACTGGGGCATTTTTAAGTAAAAGAGTCACCTTCAGCAGCACTAAGGCTGCATTATGTGAAGGTGGTTCTTATGTTTCTGATCCCTACTAACGCCAAAATACATATTTTTATAAATTCTCCGCCATACTTCTTTTACGTCCGGGAGGTATGTTTTCTCCCCCAGTGTCCAGCATCTTAGAGCCGTCAATCATTTCCTTTTTGCGTTGTTGCGCCGCCTCCTCTGCTCCTTACATGCCTGGCGCCTGCGCTCTGCCAACAGTTCTCGGGCATGCGCTGTGCACGCTGCCCTGGCACTGACATCATGCCTTCATGTAATGCTCTCTCACCGCGAGGCCCCTGATTCCGCCCCGCTGTCTGGTATGATGTATTCACACTGCGGGGCTGGGTATCTGGCGCCTGTGCAGTGAGATCCTGCGTGTGGGGAGCTCAGCTCACTAGACGCTGCTGAGGGAGGAAACAGAAGGAGGGGGGAGATAGATGCTCACTGCACAGGTGCCAGATACCCAGCCCCGCAGTGTGAATACATCATATCACATAGCGGGGTGGAATCTGGGGCCTCGCAGTGAGAGAGCATTACATGAAGGCATGATGTCAGTTTCCGGGCAGCGCGCATGGTGCATGCCCGAGAACTGTTGGCAGAGCGCAGGCGCCGGTCAGGTAAGGAGCAGAGGAGGCAGCGCAACAATGCAACAAGGAAATGATTGATGGCTCTAAGACGCTGGACACCAGGGGAGAAAACACACCTCCTGGACACAAAAGAGGTATGGGGGAATTTATAAAAGTATGTATTTCAGCGTTACTAGGGTTCAGAAAAATAAGAGCCATCTTCACAGAATGCAGCCTTAGTGCTGCTGAAGGTGGCTCTTTTACTTAAAACCGTCCTGGGGGGTGATATGTTCCCTTTAAATACAACAGTGTCATTGTACTTGATTGGCCAGCAAACTCACCTGACCTGACCTCGCCTCAGAATCTATGGGGTATTGTCAAGAGGAAGATGAGAGACACCAGACCCAACAATGCAGATGAGCTGAAGGCTGCTATCAAAGCAACCTGGGCTTCCATAGCACCTCAGCAGTGCCACAGGCTGATCGCCTCCATGCCACGTGGCATTGATGCAGTAATTGATGCAAAAGGAGTCTAGTATTGACATTACATTTCAGTAGGCCAACATTTTGGATTTTAAAATAATTTTCAAGCTTGTGTTATAAAGTGTTATAAACTATTCTATTTTACTGAGATAATTACTTTTGGGTTTTCATTAGCTGTAAGCCATAATCATCAACATTAACAGAAATAAACACTTGGAATAGATTACTCTGTTTGTATTGAAGAACTGAAATAAATTAACTTTTTGATGATATTCTAATTTTGTGAGAAGCACCTGTAACGCTCTGATTTATGCCCATAAAATTAAAAGTTTGAAAATTGCCAAATTTTCAAAATTTTGGCCAAATTTCCTTTTTTTCCCACAAATAAACGCAAGTCATATTGAAGAAATGTTACCACTGTTAAGGGGTTAATAACCTATCCCCACCAAATCAGTGGGAGTGCCTGGTGTCACGGTGCTGATGGTGGTTGGATGTGATCAGTTACGGAGCTACACAGCAGTGCTCCGTCAACTCTATAATGGTTACTGCACCCTCCCTTATTTTAATGAATAGCAGAGGATCTACAGTACCCTGCTGTGGCCACTACACAGTCGGCAGAGCAGTGCTGTTCCACTCCGCAACTGATGACATTTGTCAGTTGCCGCTATTGGGAATAGCTGATTGGTGGAGGTGTCGGGTGTCTCTCCCCCCACTAACCTGATATTGCTGACCTCTCTTGAGGATAGGTCCTCAATATAGAAGTAATGTACAACTTCTTTAATTATTTTTCAAATAATTTAATTATTTTTTAGAATCAGATTTTTTTTTATTGTGTTCTAATGAATAGAACCATAGAAATCAAAGAGGGCGTACTCTTTTTTTTTTTTTTTTTTTTTTTTTCTAAAAAAAAACCAATGTATAAAATTAGTGGCATGTCTTAAACATTTTACAAAGATGAGAAATACATTTATTGTTACATATTATTTTTTTTACAACTAATATCAATAAACGTTCCAATACAAACAGTCAAAATTAATAAAATTATGATAAAATGAAGCTGTAAGGCATTTTCTCTCTATGTTCTTGGGTTCATTTTAATTGCTCAGGGAAGACATATTCATAGATCCCTGCAGAGTCCTACAAAATGTCGCTGGTCCCCACTGGAGCTAACCAGTCTTAATTAACCATCAACCTCTAATGAGTGGAAATGAAATGTAAATCTCTAATGTCAGCACAGATCCCAAACAGGGTCTTTCCAGGAAGGAGGATAAATGATAGAAAATGAATGACTTGTGTGCTGACTGAAGACATTGCATGCTCCATTGCAGTATACATTTATGCATTATACAAACTGCAGCCAAGCAAGATGCATATCTGTTAATTGCATGGGACTGACTTTGCAAAAGCTTTTTTGGGGGCAGGCTTATAGGATATACGAAGGTAGCAGTTGCACCTAGATTCTGATACCTAAAGATACCCGATGGCACCTCATAAGAGGACATCAGTATTATAAATGGCACCTGTCCGATTGGGGGCTCAGTTACAGATTTTGCACCAGGAGCTACATGTAAATTTGCTTTTTATGAAAGATAGTTGACTTTGCTGAACATGTAATTTTGGTAATTTTTGTTGTCATGCTGTTTTTGAAAAAAAAAAAAAAAGCCAAACAGTTGATTTTTTTTTTTTACATCCTGATAAGAGAGAACAAAGGGCTGTAATGTTTCATACATTTTAGCGTTGACCTAAACACAATATACTGACCAGGGACGGACTGCAACTAAAATTCAGGCCTGGCATTTCAAATCACACAGACGCTTCCCGGCTCTGTCCTCTTCCTCGGATTGGGGTCTCGGTGACTTAAATTATCCTGCCACCAGGAAATCAAGATTTATTGCTACCTACATTTCCAATAAAGAGAAAGTGGCAGTAGGCGAGTATATTAATACACTCACACTACACACCATACATGTATTTAATAAAAAATAATATAGATGTGCTTCTTGAATTTACCGCTGTACTGGGACTGGTATTACCACTATAGTGACCATATAATAGTAATATCAATTTTAAACTAGAGCTCTGCGGACCATATATGTGAATACTGTGCAGGTTCTCAGCAGTGACGTTATTGCTGATTGCTGGCATTCATTTTCCCTTTTCTTTTTCATTAGGCCCAGATGGCCATGACCTCTTTTTCCATCTATAACTCGTCCCTGCAAAATGTAACACACACATCTTTGACTTCCTGCTTTTCCAGCCCCCCCTCACATTTACCCAATTTCTACGCAAACCATATAGCACTATAACCAGTGCCCTAAACAGTAATAATGCTCCTTCTGTCATACTACCCTCTTTTTGTGCCCCACACATTAACAGTGATCCCATCTGAACCACTACAAGTTAATAATGCCCCCTCTAATTCCTCATAGTAATAATGCTCCTCTGTGCAGTTCTTGTCATGCTGGGTGACGGATAAGTAAGTGCACAACAACAGGAAGAGGGAAGGAAGAGCCCAAACACTAGGGAAGAGGGGAGTGGAGAACCTTAGGCAGATCTAAAATCACCCTGTCTGTTCTAAACATCCCTATATAGGTTCTGCACCTATCGCCAAGCAGGAACCTAATCTCTGCTTTTTCCTAGGGATAGGCCCTGCATAGGGAGGGATTGGGGTAAACACTAGTGAGTCCCCACTAAAACTAAAGACAGTGAGGGTAGACAGATGAGGGGAAACACTTAGCTTGAGAAGACCACCGAAATGTCATGCCAATCTTTCAAGGACCCTCAGGAAAGACACTAACCGACTGCTAGAACTTCCAAGAAGACAGAGGCAAGAATGAGCTAATACCTGCACCATGCTGCAGCAATTGAATGTGTTGAAACATTCAGCACATGTGTGTAATTAGCAGCAGAAGGTAGGGGTAACTATTGAGACATATAGGGAGAAGGATATCGCTCCATAACAGAGATGCAAAAATCAAGAAAAATCGAGAAGTTGCTTGAGCTGAATGCAAAGACCTTCTACAGCCCGATCCAGGATGACTGTCTGTCAAACCTGACACACCTGTGACAGTTCTACCGCACCATATAGAAAAACTGTCCCCCTGTACCTCCTTACAATAATAATTTGCCCTGTGCCTCCTAATAATAATAATCCTCCTTGACCACTTATAATAATTACAAACAAGCTCTGGATTAAAATTCCTGACCTGAGTAACATAGAGATCCACTGTATAAAATCAATATATCTTTACTGGAATTTTAAACATTAAAATATAATTTAAAAAGCAGAATGCCCAATAGGGGACGCCACTGAGTCCTGACAAAAATAGATATACACAACCGCTGATGGAAGTGAAATAATCTCAATAATGGGTTACTCTGTGGTTAGGGTCCTGCGACTCCCCCCAGAAGATATAAATATAATACACACAAGTAACCTAAAGTATCTTACCCTAACGAACCATAGAGCTCAAACACAGGAATTGACATAAGAAATACGTCCAGGGTATATCTCGAAAAGAGGCAGTAATGAGGCCACAAATATTAAATGGCTATGTATCAGCATCAGCGTGAAGTGCTGTTAATCTGATTGTGTGAACATTGTGATTAATACACCTTATAATAATACAAACTCCCAGGTCCATTATAATAATAATAATAATAATAATGCCTCCTGTGCGTCCTATGATAATGATTCCGTTTATGCCTCTTCATAAAAATCCCCCCTTAATGTGCCTCCTAATAATAATGCCCTTAATCAGGGGTTTACATATAGAACCCCATTTTAAAAGTCCTATTACAGCACATAGGTGTAGTCACAAAAGGTCATACCTGCAAACTTTTAAGACATTGGAGAGGGATGTGTTGCCATACTTGCACATTTATTTCGCCCCTACTGAAGCCCCTTAGTGTTCTCATCCACTATGATACTCCCTCCATGGTCCCCTTAGAATATGATGCCCCCAAAAATTCACCCATACAGAATGATGTTCGCACATTCTTCTTCCTACACAGCATTTTGTCCCCACAAACCTCATACAATGAGATGGTCACTACAGCCCCCACACATTATGAATGCTGCCACTGACCCCCACATAGTATAATATTCACCATACCTCCTCACACATTATGATGGTCAGTTCACAGCATGATGGTATCTACAACACCACACATAGTATGAAGGTTCTCACAGTCCCCCACACAGTACAATGGTTACCCCACAGCCACTCACACAGCATGATGGTCCCCCCCACAGTCATAATACAGTATGATGGAACCCCCCATATAGTATGATGGTCCCCCTACAGCCCTCCACATCCTTTGATGATCTCCCACATCCCCAATACAGTATGATGGTCCCCCCCCACCCATTGTTGGTCACCACTGCCCCCACACAGTATGATGGTCCCCCCACAGCATGATGGTCTCCACAGCCCTTCATTAAGTATGATGGCTGCCCCACACAGTATGATGGTTCTCCACAGCGCTCCATACAGTATGATGTTTCCACCACACAGTATGCTAGTCTCCACAGCGCCCCATACAGTATGATGGTTCTACCACACAGTATGCTGGTACCCCCATAGTTCCTGACCCAGTGTAATGGTTGCCCCACACAGTGTTCCACTCAGCTGCTGCTTCCTGTTCTATCGTGCCTTGTAGTGGATGCCGGTGGCCTGATGCAGTAACAACATCGTGCCAGTGAAATCACCTGCATGGCGCCAGCTTCCAGCAGGCCATGGGCCAAAAGTATCTTACAATCAGCTGGAGTAAGTGACGGAGCATGGAGTGGAAGCTCCGCACTCTGCCACAGCTGTTATTGGTATCGGCATCCTCGAGATGCCAGTATCGTTAATAGAGTCGCAATTAATGCGACCCACTGCCAGCTTAGTCCATCTAGCATTTGCCAGGTTTGCCAGATGGCCAGTCCAGCCTTGATACTGATTTTACTTTCATCACAGCCTATAATGTTGGCTGTAAAAAGTAGGATAACAATAAAAACTGTACAACAGAACTATGAATAATGACAATGACTGTCCTCCAGTGATGAACTGATATTTGTAGCTGAACCTAGCAGCAGGTGTTGAATATTACAGCAGCACCTTGACAAAGGAGATGATTACACAGTGAGAATTTTTATTTTTTTATTTCTTACAGTTGCTTCCAATTTTCTTTTTTGTTGCATATTTATGTTTTTCCTCTCCTTCTGCCAAGAATCACATCTTTTTTTATTTTTCAGTTGACAGCAATATGAGAATATTGTTTTTTTGCAGTACAAGTTGTAGTAATTAATTTCACAATTCTCTGGCCAGTCCAGAAGCTACAGGGTTAATCTTGTTGATTTGGTTTCTGTCTGGTGTCAGCACTGGGTGGTGCTGTTCTACATAAACCCTTGAGAGCCAGTTCCCACTTCCAGTCAATGGTTCAGCGATCCTGGTTCAGCGATCCTGGTTCAGCCCGCCGTGTTGTGTGGCTTGTACTGATTATTCCAGATCTTGGCTTGTTATTTGTCTACCCGCTTGATTTAGGTTACTGTTTCTGATGTGACCTCTTGGTTTTGACCCTGCTTGGTGACCATTCCTACCTCTGGTTCACACTTACAGACAGCAGCCCTTCCATGGTAGAAATCCACTGGATCCTGTTGTAAAACCAGATCCCTGCATAGAGGTTAAAGGGTATTGGCGTTCCTCTGGAGTCAGAGTGGATTGAGCAAAGTCTGTCTGAGCTAGCCCTTTGAGTTGGTGGACTCAGGCAGATGTGACAACAATATACTTGAAATAACAATAAAAAAATTCCAAGTGTGGTGAAATGGTGAAAAATATGCTACTTTGCCATCATTTTGGAGGTTTTGTTATTGTAGTGCACAATGTGCAGAAAAAAAATATTGGGGCAGCATGATTTGCCAGGTCAATAGATTAAGGTATATAGTTTTTTTATATGGTGAAAAAAAAAATACACTATTTTTTAAGAAGCCAGTTGACATTTTTTAAAGTTACCATTTTGGGGTACATACAGTTTTTGAATAAACTGCAATTCTGGCTAAGTAATATCTTGATAACATTTAAGCTTAATAATTTTATATTTTAAATATATTTTTTATGTTTAAAGGTGGAATAGGGTGGTGGGTGGGTGATTCAAAAGTATTTATTTTTCTAAATATTTTTAAATCTACTTTTTTTTGCTTTATTCCCCATGAAGGTTTTAAATTGAGATCCTCTGATTGCTTGTTCTACAGTACCGAGTATTGTGCGATATAGCAAATGTCCATCTCTTATGAAGCCCATCCTGTCAACTGCAATCCTACAGGTGCTCAAACAGATGCCCGGGCAGAAACATGTATCTTGATTATCATTGTTAGAGACTGACAGCAGAATTTAAAGGGTTAAATAGCAGGGATCAGAGCTACCATCATCAGCATCTGAGCGTGCTCCATATATACACACGCACCTGGACGTGATGTACATACGTTTCTGAGAATCTGATCACGATGAGCAACCAATATGGCTGCATTTCCTATTGTTAATTAAAAAAAACAGGTGATGCAAAACTTATTTTTCATTTGTGGCTGTCCTGAGGAAGGAGTCAGATAGACACTGAAATGCGATGACGTTAAGCCACTGTCAGGAACACCGCACTGCACTTGCCCACTGAGCCAGTGCGCGTGTCCAGAGTAAAAACAAACTGTACTCAAAGATACCTGTGGAGCGGGGCAGCAGCAGTGAAGATGCGTGCTTCAGACAAACAGGACCTGAACTACGTGACTGCCAAGGGACGGAACCGGCCACGGGTCTCTCAGAGGAAGAAGGAGCAGAGAGAGATTGCTTCAGGCCAGATAGGACCTGAAGCACCTGAATGCTGGGGGCGTGGCCTAAGCTCCGGATAGCTAGGAGCTGAAGGAAAACTCCTAGAAGGGTAACTACGGGACAAAGTTACCAAGGGGCAAAGACAGGGACATCAACCAGATCAGGCCGGGGTCAAAGCACGCGATAGCATGACAGTACCAAAGGATTAGACAGAGCGGATAGTCATGATGTAGCAAGAGATCAGTAAACCAAAACGGGCAATAGACGGTACAATAGGGACAAGCTGTAACGGAGTAATAATAGCCAAGCCAGGAGGTCAGAACCAGAGAAGACAATAGTACCAAAACGTGAGACAGAAAACAGAGTGAGTGGACAGACCAGGTCATACATGGGAGGCAATCAAGCAATGCAGTATACAAGCACACCAGGGGGTCAGACACATAGTCAGAACAACAGTATAGCTGACAGGAAATCCTAGTCTGGAGTGAATATAAATACCCCTCCTAAATCCAAAGTGAGGCCAGCAAAAGTTAACCATGAGAGAGCAGGACATTAGCCATATCCTATACCATGACAGCCACTTTTTTCCTCATATGTTTTGGATTGTGTTTAAATCAGCAGTGCATATCATAAATCCCCCCCACCCTGGTATCTCTCTATAATTTAGTAACAGGAAGAGACCCTTATTCAGTAGGAGATTATTATGAAAGGACTACTAAACCTGTTGCCACATAATCCTCCATATTAATTAATTCTACATAACCCCTTCTCCACTACTGATTGGCAGCTTTCTGCCTATGCACAGTGTACACAGAAAGATGCAAGTAGAGTGGGCAGGGATATACAGAGCTCAGCATATAGAGAACTGCTAGATGTGATGTCATCACTGTAGTGGTAGGAGGTTCAAGGGCTAAGCAATGTTTACCGTATTTCTTTATTTTACAATGTTCCTTATCCTGCTCACTTTTGAAAAATCCATGGAATCCCCCCTTAATATGAAGATGGTGGTGTTTTCAGTGAGCAGGTGCACAGCTCACCTGTGACAAAGCTGTTTTTCTCATTGTTCTATATCTATGACAACTTTGGGTCGTGACTTAGTGTCCTAAGAATAAATGTACGTGTCACCAGTAGCTGAAAATCTGTCCTTCTGAACCCTGCTAGCAATGTTCAAACCAGTTTTGTCATATTCTTAGCACAACTACAAGCTCAGAAATCTGCCTGGGCCCTGGAGCACATTTCTTTTGAGAGAAGAAGATGGCCAAGTGGAAAATGACTCACACATGATTAGAGATCATTTTCACTGACACGTTTCAGCCGCTGAATAAAAATAAAATGTTAATTGCATTGCGGTATTGACTGCAAGAAAGTGATAAAAGTGCTGACAGCATGCATTTCTTCCAAGACGTCTGATGAAAGTTACGTGTATAGTGGATTCTTCATGGGTCACTCTTAAATGGAAATGTTCATTAAATGACAGTTCGCTTCCAGCTATTGATTGGCTAATGAAAATAATTACATTATAGGATTTAATTTATTATTAAAAACTGGTCTTACAGGTTACCTGTCATTTTGTACTGCCCCTCCGCCTGATTTGAAATGACCTTGAGGGATTAATATACACAAAAGATGTGCATGTCTTAAAGGGATTGTCCACTACTTGGAAATCCCCTTCTCATTCTTCATGTTTGGCCGCGTTAAAATAGAAACACCTACACTCACCCCCGGTGCCGACGCCGTTCCAACGTTGCGGCTTCCTTCTGACTTACTCTTGATGTTTTATTTGTCTGAATGTGGAGACAGTGACGCCAGCGCTGGTTGGTTGAAGGGGGAGCGCTGGTCTCTGTGTAAGGAAAAGACCCGGACCAGGCCTACCTACTCCGTGACAGATCCGGAACTGGTGGGGCTGTCACCCAGGTTTCACGGAGGAAAGCTTAAGGCTCTGGATTGACCTCTGCACCTAGGAGTAGGGAGCGTGGCTAAGATAAAGGGGCGACAGCACGCAGAAAATCAGTTGGTTGCCGCGGGAACGTGCAGCGCGCAGGAGAGCAGTGTCAGGGCTTCTGAGAATTAACCAACTGCCAGAGAAGGCCAAAACAAGCAGAGGCAAAAAGCTGCTAAGAGACTGCCGACAACAACGTATCTGGGCCCCCGCTGACAACGCTGACCGTGAGTGACAGGACGCCCAGTCAGGACATCAGCGCGCGCACGCACCGACGGGAGAATTTGGACACCTGCTGTGAGGGGTTTCCCTTTGTACCTGAATCGAGTTGTTCATTGTCCCTGTATGCTGACAGGGGGAAAGACTGTGCTCTGTCCGGCTCATCGTTTCCTGACACACCGATCACCAACCGGACCACGAAGAATCACCGTCGCCGCCAGAAGCCAAGACGTCATCTTTTCCATGAGTACACCAAACCACGAGGAATCACCGCCGCTGCCAGGATCCAGAACGCCATCTTTTCCAGGACCATACCGGACCCCTTACGCGCCACTGCTTTGGCGCCAATGTCCAAATACTGAACTAACTGCATTCTGAAGTCGTCTGACTGTTAAGTTTGCTAATCTTGAACTTCCTTCCCTATTCCACCTGTTTCCACTGGTTTACATACCCTGTGTTCCTTTATACTGTTTTCCCTGTTTTCTCCCTGCGAGGACTATACCTGTTATATTATACCCCACGTTCTTTTAAATCTTCTGCCTGAGCGAGTGTGACCTGAGCGTAAGTGCGACCTGTGGTAAGTGTGTGGCTTGAGATTCAGTGAAGAGGTGTTTGGAAAACCTATAACAAATACCAGTGTGAGTTGCTGAATTGTAGGTTGCGGAGTGCTATCTACCTGTTCAATTTTTGGGGGGCTTGTTTAACCTATTTTTTCTCTCTACAGGGTTAATCTCTTATTTTACTATCAGTGTTTCTAAGGGTTAACTATATTGCAATTAAATCTTGAGGTGTAACTATATTCACAAGGGGTTAATTAAGGGTGGGAGATCATAATTAAGGGTTTATAAGGGGCAGCTGGTTGGGGCTCAACTCCTTTTGGAAGTGCATTGAGCAGCAGGGTGGTGTACTGGTAAAAGGGGGAAAAAAAAAAACCTTTTAAATCATCTGCCTGAGCGAGTGTGAATGAGCTGAGTGTGACCTGAGCGTAAGTGCAAACTGTGGTAAGTGTGTGACTTGAGATTCAGTGACTTTGGATTCAGGGAGTTTCCAAGGGAGGTGTTACTGAATTGCTGTTATATTTTATTAATACTTTTTATTTATTTTTGCTAATCTTATTGTCTGGTGCAATCCCCATTAGGATGTGCTCCACTATTGCCAATGCCATCCAGTGCACGTCTTGCCGCATGTATGAAATCCTTGAACAGCCGGTCGAGGGTGCATACTGCTGTGCGAGATGTGAGCACGTTGTGCATTTGGAAGCCCAGATACTGGATCTAAATGTGCAGCTGGCAACATTGAGATCCATAGACAATATGGAAAGGAGTCTTCTGCTCACTGAGCAGACGCTCAATGGGATAGATGAGGGGGGGATGCTAGGTTGGAGCTGCAGGA
The DNA here is from genome assembly GCF_039654945.1 of Dendrobates tinctorius. Lineage (NCBI taxonomy): Eukaryota > Metazoa > Chordata > Amphibia > Anura > Dendrobatidae > Dendrobates > Dendrobates tinctorius. The sequence goes on from NW_027361738.1 coordinate 33,422,886, forward strand.
CAATGATGCAGCTAGCTGGGTGACAGCTAGAAGGCGGGGTAGAGGGAAGAGCACCAAGGAGGCTAGTCCTGATCTGGGAAACCCCAATAAGTTTGCTAAGTTGGCAGATGAGGGGATTGTTAGTGCAGGAGAAGCACTGCTGCAGCAAGGCATGTCCTCTGAAAGCCGGAGGAGTGTCTGCTCCAGTAAGGCCTGTTTCACACATCCATTTTTTGGCGTCTACCACAGTGTGAAAAAACGGATCCGTTTCCGTTTTGCCACAAACGGATGTTAACGGATCCATTTTTTGGACGGATCCGCTTTAGCCACTAATGCAAGTCTATGGGAAAAAAAACGGATCCGCCAAAAAAATGGCGGATCCGGTTTTTTGGCAAAACGGATGTGTGATACAGGCCTAAGGGGGGAAATAGGAGAGCAGGGCAGGCCAGACAGGTTCTGGTAGTGGGAGACTCAATTATTAGGGGAACAGATAGGGCAATCTGTCACAAAGACAGGAATCGTCGAACAGTGTGCTGCCTACCTGGCGCTCGAGTCTGACACATCGCTGATCGGGTTGACAGATTACTGGGAGGGACTGGTGAGGATTCAGCGGTCATGGTGCACATTGGCACAAATGACAAAGTTAGAGGTAGGTGGAAGGTCTTGAAAGATGATTTCAGGGAATTAGGCTGTAAGCTTAAAGCAAGGACCTCCAAGGTGGTATTTTCAGAAATACTTCCTGTACCACGTGCCACGCCAGGGAGGAAACAGGAGATTAGGGAGGTTAATGAGTGGCTCAGGAATTGGTGTAGGAAGGAGGGGTTTGGGTTCCTGCAGAACTGGGCCGACTTCTCAAGTTGGCTGCAGGTTCTATGCTAGGGACGGGCTGCACCTCAATGGGGAGGGTGCAGCTGTGCTGGGGGAGAAAATGGATAGAAGGTTGGAGGAGTGTTTAAACTAGGGACGGGGGGAGGGTATTCCTTTTATAGGCGGGGAAGACAGTGCAGATAGAGACCTGGGCACAAATAATGAAATTGGGGAGGGGGGGCATGGGGGGTGGGGTTAGAACAGTTAATAATTTAAGAAAGAATAGAGGTACAGAGAGATACATAAAGTACATGTATAATAATGCCAGAAGCCTCGCCAACAAGATGGAGGAATTGGAGTTAATGTTATTGGAACATAATTATGACATGGTGGGGATATCTGAGACATGGCTGGACGAGAACCATGACTGGGCGGTTAATTTACAGAGCTATAGTCTGTTCAGAAATGACCGAACAAATAGGCGAGGGGGAGGCGTGTGTTTATATGTAAAATCACCTTAAAACCTATCCTTCGTGATAATATATATGAATCTAATGAAAATGTAGAGTCCCTGTGGGTAGAGATAAGGGGAGGGGGGAAAAATAATAAATTACTGATAGGGGTTTGTTATAAGTCTCCAAAAATAATGGAAGCAACAGAGAATATCCTCATAAAGCAAATAGATGAAGCAGCAACTCAAGGAGAAGTCATTATTATGGGGGGACTTCAACTACCCTGAAATACATAAGGGAACCGAAACCTGCAGTTCCAGCAAAGGTGATAGGTGTCTGACAACGATGAGAGACAATTACCTTTCACAACTGGTTCAGGACCCAACAAGAGGGGGTGCACTGCTAGACCTAATATTAACCAACAGGCCAGACCGGATATCAAATGTAAGGGTTGGGGGTCACTTGGGTAACAGTGATCACAAATTAATACGTTTTCATGTATCCTTTAATAAGATGTGTAGTAGAGGGGTTAAAAGGACACTAAACGTCAGGAAAGCAAATTTCCAACGGATGAGAGATGATCTTGGTGCAATTAACTGGGAAGATATCCTGAGACATAAAAATACACAAAGAAAATGGGAGACGTTTATTAGCATCCTGAATAGGACCTGTGCACAATATATACCGTATGGGAATAAACATGCGAGAAATAGGAGGAAACCACTATGGCTAAATAGAGCTGTAAGGGGTGCAATAAGAGATAAAAAATAAAGCATTTAGAGAATTAAAGCAAATCGGTAGTGATGAGGCATTAAATAAATACAGAAGATTAAATAAATTCTGTAAAAAGAAAATCAAGACAGCAAAGATTGAGACAGAGAGACTCATTGCCAGAGAAAGTAAAAATAATCCCAAAATATTCTTTAACTACATAAATAGTAAGAAACTAAAAATGATAGTGTTGGTCCCCTTAAAAATAGTCTGGGTGAAATGGTGGATGAGGATGAGGAAAAAGCCAATATGCTAAATGACTTTTTTTCAACAGTATTTACACAAGAAAATCCCATGACAGATAACATGATCAGGAATAAAAATTCTCCATTACATGTCACCTGCTTAACCCAGCAGGAAGTATGGCGGCGTCTAAAAATCAGTAAAATTGACAAATCCCCGGGCCCGGATGGGATACACCCCCGAGTACTGCAGGAATTAAGCAGAGTCATAGACCATTATTTTTAATCTTTAAGGATTCCATAATAACAGGGTCTGTACCACAGGACTGGCGTATAGCAAATGTGGTGCCAATATTGAAAAAGGGGACAAAAACGAACTTGGAGATTATAGGCCAGTAAGTTTAACCTCAACTGTGGGTAAAATTCTGGAGGGTTTTCTAAGAGATGCTATACTGGGGTATCTGGAGAAGAATAACCTTATGACCCAATATCAACATGGGTTTACAAGGGACCATTCCTGTCAGACTAATCTGATAAGCTTTTATGAAGAGGTAAGTTTCGGACTGGATCAAGGGAATGCAGTGGATGTGGTGTACATGGACTTTTCAAAAGCTTTTGATACGTGCCACACAAAAGGTTGATACATAAAATGAGAACAATGGGGATAGGGGAAAATATGTGTAGGTGGGTTAAGAGCTGGCTCAGGGATAGGAAACAAAGGGTGGTTATTAATGGCGCACACTTGGATTGGGTCACGGTTAGCAGTGGGGTACCACAGGGGGCAGTATTGGGCCCGCTTCTTTTTAACACATTTATTAATGACCTTGTAGGGGGCATAGAGAGTAGAATTTCAATATTTGCAGATGACACTAAACTCTTCAGGGTAATCAATACAGAGGAGGACAATTTTATATTACAGGAGGATTTATGTAAACCAGAAGCTTGGGCTGATAAATGGCAAATGAGCTTTAATGGGGATAAATGTAAGGTCATGCACTTGGGCAGAACGAATAAGATGTATAATTATGTGCTTAATTGTAAAGCACTAGGCAAAACTGTCACTGAAAAGGACCTGGGTGTATGGGTGGACGACAAACTCACATTTAGTGGCCAGTGTCAGGCAGCTGCTGCAAAGGCAAATAAAATAATGGGATGCATTAAAAGAGGTATAGATGCTCATGAGGAGAACATACAGTAATTTTACCTCTATATAAGTCACTAGTGCGACCACACTTAGAATACTGTGTACAGTTCTGGTCTCCGGTGTATAAGAAAGACATAGCTGAACTGGAGCGGGTGCAGAGAAGAGCGACCAAGGTTATTAGGGAACTAGGGGGTCTGCAATACCAAGACAGGTTATTACACTTGGGGTTATTTAGTTTGGAGAATCAAAGGCTTAGGGGTGATCTTATTACAATGTATAAATATATGCGGGGACAGTACAAAGACCTTTCTAATGATCTTTTTACTCTTAGACCTGTGACGGGGACAAGGGGGCATCCTCTACGTCTGGAGGAAAGAAGGTTTAAGCATACTCACAGACGCGGATTCTTTACTGTAAGAGCAGTGAGACTATGGAACTCTCTGCCATATGATGTTGTAATGAGTGATTCCCTGCTAAAATTTAAGAAGGGACTGGATGCCTTTCTTGAAAAGTATAATATTACAGGGTATATACACTAGTTTCCTTAATATTGCGTTGATCCAGGGAGCTAGTCTGATTGTCGTATGTGGAGTCGGGAAGGAATTTTTTCCCCCAGTGTGAAGCTTACTGTTTGCCACATGGTTTTTTTTTGCCTTCCTCTGGATCAACATGTTAGGGCAGGTTAGGACAGGATATGGGTTGAACTAGATGGACTTAAAGTCTCCCTTCAACCTTAATAACTATGTTACTATGTTAACCCTTGCTCTGCCTCCGACCCGTTACTGCATCTTAGTACCTGCTCACACTTGGTGTAGTCGGCAGGATGCAGTCTACTGGCACGGAGGGGGCAGACCAAGCATCTGGGGAGAGCCCTAGGTCCAGCATTTCTCTGGGGGCAATGTTAAACAACCTACCTAAATTTAATGAGAGTAACACCAGGTTGTGGAGCTGGACTGAACGTATTAAAGGGATGATGAGAATGCACACTATGATACCCGCCCTACAGGCGGAGGTCGCCATGATGGCCCTGGAAAGGGAAGCGAGGGATTCAGTGATGCAACGGCCCCCTAGACAGCGGGATACACTTGAAAAGGTTTATGTATACTGGAGGAAACACATGGGGACCCCACAGATGTAGGAGAGCTACACATGCGACTGTTTAGCCGGATTCAAAAAGAGGGGGAAACGGTGACACAGTTCATGAACGTATTGCATGAAATACATACTGCCATATCCCGGAAAGACGGTGTGGCGTTAGGGTCGATTGACGTGGTGCTGCGTGATCAGTTAGTGATCGGGTTGAGAGATGCGCCGTTGAAACAGGCCCGACGGGAGCGCTTGCTTGTGAACCCACACATGACTTTTGCAGAAGTCGGAAGTGAGGTGCACGCGCGTGAGCAAGAGCAAGGGGTGACAGTTCCGGTTGTGAAGGTCCAGAGCGGAGAGGTGGCCGTGAATGCAGTGGCTGCGCCTCGATGGGTGGAAGGTTTGAGGACAGAAATCCAAGCGATGAGGGAAAACTTGACAGAAACTAAAAAGAAGGTGACCTCGCTGATCTCATCTGGGAGCAGAGTTTTCTCAGAACCGTGACGAGGCAGAAGAGTGTCTAGACGAGAGAAACTTCCTACCTGCTTCCTCTGTTGAGAGCTGGGGCACATGGCCTGGATGTGCCCACAATGGGAGCGGCCTCTCCAGTGCCGCCCAGAGCCAGAACAGCCAGTAAGAAGAACCAGAAGTCCCACCAATTTAGTTTCAATGTGTACGTTAGTCTGGGCCGAAATAGATGGATGGGCCGTACGCTGTCTGGTAGATACCGACTCCCAAGTAACCACGATACCCGAGAAGTATTTCAGAAACCATTTCTCTGAAGCGATGTGGCCTGAGTGGGGACAGGTGATAAAGTTGACGGCCGCCAATCAGTTCCCCATCTTGTTCGCAGGGGTGGCATGGATGCATATTATAAGTCTGCGGCAAAGACTTGTGCCGCAGTGGTGTGGTACTGACTTCGGGTGACACTGAGCGTGGATATACTGTTAACCTGGGGATGAATGTGCTTAAGGAGTTTGGAAGTTTGCTTATCAATGAGTCCCCAGACCTGTTTCTGAGACAATGGAGCCCCCGAACACCTCAAGGGAAAATATTGATTTGGACAGCTCAGGCGCAAGAAGTCCCCTGCGATGGAAAAGTGCTGGGCAGAGTGGTCATTCCAGCTGCGAACAGTCTTGAAATACCTCCGGGGCAGACCGTTCTTTCTGTCCCTGACCGGGCCTGCACCCCTCTGGAAGGAGTGGAAGTACAACTAGAACCAGCTGCTATAGAGAACCTACACCCCGGACTCCTAATTGCCCGAACATTGGCTACCGTACGAGATGGGAAGGTACCTGTGAGATGTGTAAATTTAAGGAGTTCCGTCTGCAGCCAAAAAACGGGAAATCCAGTGGGGAGAACGGCAGGAGAAAGCATTTCAAGCCTTGAAAGTGGCTTTAACAGAAGCACCTGTCTATGCTGACTTCTCTCGGCCCTTCATTCTACATACTGATGGAAGCTTGCATGGACTAGGAGCTGTATTGTCGCAGGCTCAGGACGGGACGGAGCGAGTGATTGCTTAAGCAAGTTGTTCTCTTCATGAATCCGAACGGAATCCGGACGACTACAGTTCGTTCAAGTTGGAGCTGCTGGCGTTAGTGTGGACCATGATGGAGAAGTTCGTGGAATACCTGTCGGGGTCTGAAGTTCTGGTGCGCATCGACAACAACCCTCTGGCCTACCTGGAAAACGCCAAGTTAGGGACCCTGGAATAATGGTGGGTGGTAAGAATGGCTAAATACCGGTATAAGATTGCCTACAGAAGGGGGGCTGAAAACACTCACGTGGATGCGTTGTCCAGAGTGACACATGGGAAGCCTGGTCCTAGCCCCTGGGATACGTACCCTGTGTCCCTTTATACTGTTTTCCCTGTTTTTCCCTGTGAGGAGTATACCTCTTAAATTAAACCCCACGTTAATCCTTGCTCTGCCTCCGACCCGTTACTGCATCTTAGTACCTGCTCACATCTGCACGCTAGGTACCCTGACACCGCACTCTAAGAGTGTTCATCGTACAATGACTAACCTTTGAAACAAGAGTCACTGATGATGCTTCATTTCAGGGAGGAGGCCGAGGCTGTGACAGTGACCGCAGTCTCTGCCCCCTGTTCTGATGATGCTTCGTTTGAGTATCCCAGCCTGCACTGGGATTCTCAAATGAGTGCGTCATCACACAGGAAGTAAGGAAATCAAATAGTAGTTAGATAGTGTACTTAGGGAGCAATAGGAAATTTTTAGTGCAAGTGTAATGTGACATGGGACAGTAGCCATTGGCGAGATACTCATCTGTTGCGCCCTGCCACATTATATGAAAGTGGGGGTCCTGGCTGGGTGTATGGACTTGTGTTATGGGGGCATTACACCCTTGCAGTCCGTATGTAACTGATGACATTGGTTGGCCAGGACCAGGTGTTTTACAGTTCAATGAGAGAGATGACCAGTCAAAAATAAGCATTTTACTGAACAGTAAGTTAGTGTAGATAACTTAGTGAACCTTTCCTTCACGATACATTTCTCACTACTTCACTACAACCCAGCTCAGTACTACAGTCAGCTAGCAAGAGTCCTTTACTTAACCCCGCTGTTCAGCGCCTTCTTTCACCTCAAGGGAACTACAGGTGCATCTCACAAAATTAGAATATCATCAAAAAGTTAATTTATTTCAGTTCTTCAATACAAAAAGTGAAACTCATATATTATATAGAGTCATTACAGAGTGATCAATTTCAAGTGTTTATTTCGGTTAATGTAAAGTAGAATACTTTATAACACCAGCTTTTAGAAAATGATTTTAAAATTCCGATATGTTGGCCTACTGAAATGTATGTTCAGTAGCTGCAATCAACACTTGTTCGGGGCTCTTTTTGCACCAATTACTGCATTAATGCAGCGTGGCATGGAGGCGATCAGCCTGTGGCACTGCTGAGGCGTTATGGAAGCCCAGGTTGCTTTGATAGCAGCCTTCAGCTCATCTGCATTGTTGGGTCTGGTGTCTCTCATCTTCCTCTTGACAATACCCCATAGATTCTCTATGACGTTAAGGTCAGGCGAGTTTTCTGGCCAATCAAGTACAGTGATACGGTTGTTTTTAAACCAGGAATTGGTACTTTTGGCAGTGTGGAGAGGTGCCAAGTCCTGGTGGAGAATGAAATTTCCACCTCAAAAGCTTGTTGGCAGAGGGAAGCATGAAGTGCTCTAAAATTTCCTGGTAGACGGCTGTGCTGACTTTGGTCTTGATAAAACACAGTGGACCTACACCAGCAGATTACATGGCTCCCCAAACCATCATTGATTGTGGATACTTCACACTAGACCTTGGAAATCAAGGTCTCAGAGTCTGGAGGAAGAGTAGAGAGACATAAAATTCAAGCTGCTTGAGATCTAGTGTGAAGTTTCCACAATCCTTTAGCTTCGCTGTCGCTGACATCTTGGGACTCCTGCCCAAGGCACTCTATTCATCTTGCGTATTCTGTCCCATCTTAGCCCGTTACCTCTGAGTCATAAATTCTGGATCATCCTGCTAGGCATTCTTTCGTGGGTTCCGTCTCTGATTGGTCACTTTGTTTTTTTGTCATTTCTCCCCTTCCTTCCTTCGGGAACTTGCTATCCTCCGTCACGGTCTCCTCTCACATTAGGGACACCCATGTCATGTGGCACTACACAGATTAGAACTTAGGTCTACTTTCTAGCACACTGGGCCCTATCTCACATCCTGACAGGAAACTGTCTCTATTAGAACAAAAGGGTTAAACCGCACCTCTCAAATGTCAAAATCTTATAGACAAAGTTCCTGAGGCGCACGTCAAATACCAGGGAGTCCAACCTGGAAAAATTCCATGACAATAAAAAAGAAGAAAGCGCCCCAGACAGTGGTGAAGAAATAAGTCTTACATTTATTCTGCCTCTTGTGGTGACGTTTTGGTGAAGAGACCTTTTTCAAGTACAGTACAAAAGTGTTCCAACCACCCTTATATACAACAAGAACCACCCACTAATTAACAGATCACCAATAGAAAATACACATATAGTTACATAAAGGTACAAATCTCAACACATAATTAAAAACAGTCCTACTGAGTATCTGTTCTACTAATGGTTAAGTTGACATCAAAATCGCTAGTTCTGATCGCTATTAAACATAAAGGAAAATGTAAAAACCTGTAACTAACTCCCAGAGATCACATGTCTTCACAGTGCATAGTACTGCACATATCCCAGCAGTCCTTAGCGCCGCACAAGTCCAATCTGCTCATGCTGATGAATATGCCGCGCTGCTCCATATCACTGCGCATGTCTGGACATCTAAATTAGCAGCTCTCATGTTCTTGCATTGAATTCCACTGCGCATATCGCAGTATTTTTGTCTAGTCGACTCCCAGGTGACTGGTTAACTGAAGATGTCCATCATAGTAATAAACGCCCCTATATGTATTAGAGCGACACAAAGTAACAAAACCACATAATATGGGAAGAAATACCGGTACAACAGAAAAATCACATCAATCAGCAAGAATACCTATGGAAATTCAAAGCTCAGGTATAACATTAAAAAGAAGCAAATAATTTCATCATTAAATACATTTCACTCAGGGTACGGTTCAAGCAAGCATAAAACCTTATAAACCTAATTAACGATCCCAAATAACCCACAAATACCCATACCCAGAAAACTTAGACCAGGAATTCCCAGCCAGTCTCCCATGCCGATACTGACCCAGCCTCAAGCTGCTTAGCGGCTGCGATCCAACGAGGGCATACAACTTCAGCCTAGAATGGCTGCTAGCTCCACACTATGTAAATATAGTTAGATACACATCCAATTAGATATAAATCTATCATAGAACAAGCGATATAGGACAGACATAATAGGGGCTCATTTGCAGCATAATATCATTCAATTCGGGCGACAATGTAACCCGGGTACTAAGGTGGAATAAATCCACTAACCAAAAAGTTGTCAAACAAAGGATATAAAAGTACCCAGGATGCCCTAATCCACCCTATATAATCAGATAAACACATAAGAATCAGTCCATGTGAACTGTATTGTGAGGCTGGAAACCTCCGGGAGCTGAACCCTCAGGACCGCGACGACGAACCTCCCCTAGGCGAGCTGACCAGGTGGACCACCCCCTATACAGGGAGTGTTAGGGGCAGACCCAAGGGAGACTATCGCCGCGGAAGCTGATACCTGGGGACAACCGGAGGATGACGTAGGCAGGGGAAGGACTGGAGACCCGATGGGAGATGATGACGGCCACAGGGGAGACTGCTGTAGCCGCGAGGATGGAGGTGACCCACCAGGAGGGATGCAGGAACAGGTAGACGAGGACAGGAACGGAGCAGACCTGAAAAGGAACACAAAAGGGTAACTAATAGGCAGACTAGCGGAAGTCAGGAGGAGTGCAAGACACAGAGACTGACGGAGCGCTAGGACGCGTGGACCCGATATCAGAGCGCGAAGCACAATTGATAATCAGGCAGGGAGCCTAGGGAGAGGCTGCCTGATATAGGGCACGCAGGTGGACTTCCGGGTTAGGGTGAGGCGGAGTCTAGGAGCCGAGGAATAGGACGCTTGGTCTGGGGGGCGTGCGCCTGCGTACCTGGGGAGGAGCAGAGGCCGGCCGCATGACAGGGGGTGAAGCCTTAAATCGACAGGTACCAGCAGAGGAGGCGGGCCGAGAGGACCGGAAGTGCCTGGACAGCGTGGAGCCACAGGAGAGAGCGGAGACCGCCGGCGTCATGGCGACAGGGGATGTAGCAGAGGCGGGCAGCGCGGCGGTGGCAGGAGCAGGGCCAGAAGCAGGGCCAGGAAGCGTGGTGGCAGCAGCGGTCAGAGCGGCGGCTACTGAAGCCGCAGGACGCGCCGGAGCCGGGGAAGTGAGTGTGACATGTATTGCATGAAAAAGTTACATACAAATAGAATGCCCCTAAACCAACCACCCCATATTAACCATAGCCCCACAATACTCAGATAAAAATTATACTCAGTATATAAACATGGTCAAAAACAATATACCGATGAGACGCCACCAAAAAACACCGCCAAAAAAGAAGCCAACAAACCCAAACTGTCTCTGTCCCTTCAGCTTAGTCCCTCCCACTCTGGGGTACTCCAAATCATTAAATCTAACTCTCCCTAACATCAAGCAACACACTATACACAATATTAAAGCATGTCACATATCTCACAGAGAAGATGGAGAAATTAAGATCTACATCTTCTCCATACCTGTGTTCATGCGAGAGAATCGAATGACATTAAGATGAAACTCAGATCAAACTCTGAGTTTGAGCCCAGCGTCATTAGCATAATCGTCCTGATTCTCTCGCATGAGAGAATCTATGCAAATGCGAGCGAGCCCTTAGCGATGTGTCTGCACAGCTTCAGTCACCGCTCAGTATACACGCCCTGGCACATTAATTAACAGCTGGCTCAGCACTGATATAATGCAGAGATGTCTGTCAGTCAATGTGCCAGGGTGTGTTTATAGCCACCACTCATGTTGTGTGAAGTGGGGGGGCGTCATCTAACCCCACCGGCACCCTGAGATCATGATTGTGTGGTACTGATGGTTGTCATGGCAATCCACAGCAAAATAATGGCCTTAGAGTCTGCTGGCATTAGGGAGATGTTCAAATGATAGCAACATGTTTAACCCCATAATCCCATGTGACGTACTATCCCGTCCATGTGCCCTGGGACTTAATTCCCAGGGACGGGATAGTACGTCACAGCGATCAGCGGCGCCCACGTGGCGAGCGCCGCTGATCGCGGCCAGGTGTCAGCTAATTATCACAGCTGACACCCAGCACAATGTGTCAGGGGTGGTCACGGACCGCCCCGACACATTAACCCCTTGCACACCGCGATCAAACACGATCGCGGTGTACCGGGGGTTAAAGGGAAGCATCAGCAGGGAGGGGGCTCCCTCCGTGCTTCCCTGAGCCCCCCACAGCAGCGCAATGTGCAGCGCTGCTGCGGCGGTCTCTTTCCCTACAGGTCCCCGGATCCAAGATGGCGACGGGGACCTTCGGGGGCCTGTAGGGAGCTGACTTCCTCAGTGCCTTCAAAGCGCAGGCATGAGGAAGTCTGAGTCTATGCCTGTTACAGATTGCTGACCTGTCACAGTGATCTGTGACAGATCAGCGATCTGTCACAGGACAGTGATGTCCCCCCTGGGACTATGAAATAAAGTTAAAAAAAAAGTGTAAAAATAATTTTAAAAAAAATCGCTAAATAAATTATAAAAAAAAAATATTCCCCAATAAATTCATTTTTGGAAATAAAAAAGAAAAAAACAATAAAAGTACACATATTTGGTATCGCCGCGTCCGTAACAACCTGCCCTATAAAACTGTCCCATTACTTAACCCCTTTAGCGAACCCCTTAAAAAATAAAAATAAAAAACGAAGCAAAAAATAATGATTTATTATCATACTGCCGAACAAAAAGTGCAATAACGCGCGATCAAAAAGACGCATATAAATATCCATGGTACCGCTGAAAACATCATCTTGTCCCGCAAAAAACGAGCTGCCACACAGCATCATCAGTGAAAAAATAAAAAAGTTATAGCTCGCACAATAAAGCGATGCAAAAATAATTATTTTTTTATATAAAAGTTTTCATTGCATATAACCGCCAAAACATAAAAAAACGACATAAATGAGGTATCGCTGGAATCGCACTGACCCGAAGAATAAAAGCGCTTTATCAATTTTACCACACGCGGAACGGTGTAAACGCACCCCCCAAAAGAAATTCATGAAACGCTGGTTTTTGTTCATTCTGCGTCCCAAAAATCGGAATAAAAAGCGATCAAAAAATGTCACGTGCCCGAAAATGGTATCAATAAAAACGTCAACTCGTCCCGCAAAAAATAAGACCTCACATGACTCGGTGGGTCAAAATATGGAAAAATTATAGCTCTCAGTATGTGGTGATGCAAAAACTATTTTTACAAAAAAAAGCGTGTATTAGCGTATGACAGCTGCCAAACATAAAAACCGCCATAAATAGTAAATCAAACCCCCCGTTATCACCCCCTTAGTTAGGGAAAAATAATAAAATTAAAAGAAAATGTATTTATTTCCATTTTCCCATTAAGGTTAGGGCTAGGGTTAGGGTTAGGGCTAGGGTTAGGACTGAGATTAGGGTTAGGGGTGTGCTGGGGTTAGGGTTGGAGTTAGAATTGGGGGTTTTCACTGTTTGGGTACATCAGGTACTCTCCAAATGCAACATGGCGTCGGATCTCAATTCCAGCCAATTCTGCGTTGAAAAAGTCAAATGGTGCTCGTTCCCTTCCAAGCTCTGCCATGCGCCCAAACAGTGTTTTACCCCCACATATTAGGGTATCAGCCTACTCAGGACAAATTGCAAAACAACTTTTGGGGTCCAATTTCTCCTGTTACCCTTAGGAAAATAAAAAATTGGGGGCAAAAATATCATTTTTGTGGAAAAAAATGATTTTTTTTTTTCACGCCAGGGCGTTATAAACTTCTGTGAATCACTTGGGGGTTCAAAGTGCTCACCACACATCTAGATAAGTTCCGTGGGGGGTCTAGTTTCCAAAATGGGGTCACTTGTGGGGAGTTTCAATAGTTTAGGTACATCAGGGGCTCTCCAAATGCACATGACACCCGCAGACCATTCCATCAAAATCTACATTCCAAAACGTCACTACTTCCCTTCCGAGCCCCGACGTGTGCCCATACAGTAGTTTTCTCCCACATATGAGGTATCAGCGTACTCAGGACAAATTGGACAGCAACTTTTGGGGTCCAATTTCTCCTAATACCCTTGGGAAAATAAAAAAATTGGTGACTAAAAGATCATGTTTGTGGAAAAAATACGATTTTTTTATTTTCACGCCCAGGCATTATACATTTCTGTGAAGCACTGGGGGGTTCAAAGTTCTCACCACACATCTAGATAAGTTCCTTGGGGGGTCTAGTTTCCAAAATGGTGTCATTTGTGGGGGGTTTCCACTGTTTTGGCACATCAGGGGTTTTCCAATCGCGACATGGTGTCCAATCTCACTTCCAGCCAAAAACGTCAAATGGCACTGCTTCCCTTCCGAGCTCTGCCATGTGCCCAAATAGTGGTTTACCCCCACATGTGGGGTATCAGCGTACTCAGGACAAATTGCACAATAACTTTTAGGGTCCTGTTACCCTTGGGAAAATAAAAATTGGGGGTGAAAAGATCATTTTTGTGGAAAAAATATGATTTTTTTAATTGTACCGCTGTACGTTATAAACTTCTGTGAAGACCTTGTGGGTTCAAAGTTCTCACCACATATCTAGATAAGTTCCTTGGGGGGTCTAGTTTCCAAAATGGGGTCACTTATGGGGGGTTTCCACTGTTTAGGTACATCGGGGGCTCTCCAAACGCGACATGGCGTCCGATCTGAATTCCAGCCAATTTTGCATTGAAAAAGTCAAACGGCGCTCCTTCCCTTCTGAGCTCTGCCATGCGCCGAAACAGTGGTTCCCCCCCACATATCAGGTATCAGCATACTCAGAACAAATTGCACAATAACTTTTGCAGTTCAATTTCTCCTGTTACCCTTGGTAAAATAAAAAAAATTGAATCTGAAGTATTTTTTTTGTGAAAAAAAGTTAAATGTTCATTTTTTTTAAATATTCAAAAAATTCCTGTGACGCACCTAAAGGGATAATAAACTTCTTGAATGTGGTTTTGAGCACCTTAAGGGGTGCAGTTTTTAGAATGGTGTCACTTTTGGGTATTTTCTATCATATAGACCCCGCAAAGTGGCTTCAAATGTGATGTGGTCCGTAAAAATAAAATGGTGTTGCAAAAATGAGAAATTGCTGGTCAATTTTTAACCTGTATAACTTCCTAACAAAAAAAAATTTTGGTTCCAAAATTGTGCTGATGTAAAGTAAACATGTGGGAAATGTTGCTTATCAAGTTTTTTGTGTGCTGTATCTCTGTGATTTAAAGGCATAAAAATTCAAAGTTGGAAAATTGCAAAATTTTCAAAATTTTCGCCAAATTTCCATTTTTTTTCACAAATAAACGCAAGTTATTTCAATGAAATTTTACCACTAACATGAAGTACAATATGTCACGAGAAAACAATGTCAGAATCACTGGGATCTATGGAAGTGTTTCAGAGTTATTACCTCATAAAGGGACAGTGGTCAGAATTGTAAAAATTGGCCCGGTCATGAACGTGCAAACCACCCTTGGGGCTTAAGGGGTTAAAAGTGGAAAATATCAAAACATTTTGAATTATTCATATTTTATGCCAATAACATAATTGATATTTTGTAATTCAAAAATAAATACTTTACATTTCTTCTATTTTTGATTTTTTTTTTGGTGGGATGAAATATTCCCTTCAAGTGGGTGTTATTAGATAGTAGTCTTCACTGGAGGCATGTACTTCTGTCTCCTGTATGATGCTAACCAATAATAAGCTGGCAGCAGCATAGAAGTGCACTGTGCAGTCAAAACAAGCACTGAAGATAAAACATACAAAGCAGAAATGTTGATTATTGACTGAAGGTGATAGCTCCACGCTTCTGTATTGTGTAATATATGGTCAATGCTTATTTAGGCTGCTTATTTTTGGCGGGGACCCTGATGACAAGTTCTTCTGCACTTCTTTATTGTTGCCTGCTTATGATTGGTCAGCTTAATATAGGAGGCAAAAGTACATGTCGCTAGTGAAAACTATGCCATAAAACCAATTAGAATGAACCCCTTTCCCAACTTGGACATATCCATATGTCCCTGTGACCTGGGGCTCATTGACCTGGGACGGATGCATACTTCCAGGCGATCGTGCGCACACACATGCTCTGCACGTGCGATCATCGCCGGGTGTAAGCTGATTCTGACAGCTGACACCCGGCATTAAGTGCCAGGAGTGGTCCCGCTAAACCTCTAAATGCTATGATTGAACTCGATCGCAGCATTCCGGGAGCAGGCAGAGGGAAGACAGCCCCTTTGCCCTTGGATCGGAGACCCCGCTGCATCATCGAAGGACACCGCTGAACAGAGGCCTTACAGAGTCGAGAGTAAGTCTGCTGCCTCATTATAGTGAATGGATCCCTCAGGGATTTGATCTGAATCACGTTACTCAGAGAATTAGATGGAAATCCCAATGTGCGTGCTCAGCTTAGAGTGGTGGATAAATGTGATCCTGAACGTTGTGTAAAATGATCCCAATAAAAGCTTCAACTCGATCACAAAAAAGCAAGCCCTCACTCAGGTCTGTCATATGTTAACGGAAATATAGGGGGCTTCGAAATTACTAGTAGTACAATGGAAAAAACGGACCTTAGTTTGTTGTAAAAAAAATTTCCTAATAACCCTTAGAAAAATTAAAAACTTGGGGCTAAAACAACATTTTAGTGGTAAAAATGTAATTTATTCTTTCTTCACCGCTCAATGGTATAAAATTCTGTGAGGCACATGTGGTGTCAATATGATCTCTGCACCCCTAGATGAATTCATTGGGGAGTGTAGTTTGTAAAATAAGTTCACATATGGGAGGTTGTTAATAATAATAATTATAATGATAATAATAATTTTATTTCTATAGCGCCAACATATTCCACAGCACTTTACATTATAGAGGGGACTTCTACAGACAATAGACATTACAGCATAACAATAAACACATAGATCAAAAGATACCAAGAGGAATGAGGGCCCTGCTCGCAAGCTTACAATCTATGAGGAAAAAGGGGAGACACGAAAGGTGGATGGTAACAATTGCTTTTATTGTTCGGACCAGCCATAGTGTAAAATCGGGTGTTCCTGTTGCAGCATGAACCAGTTAACAGTCTAAATATGTAACAGTACAGACACAGAGGGCTATTAAAAGCATAAAGCATCTCAGGGGCTCTGCCAATGTGACATGGCACCCTCAAACCATTCCAGCAAAACCTGAATTCCAATATGGCGCCTCTTCTTTTCTCAGCTTTGCACTGTGCCTCAAAAGTAGTTTTCTCCCTCATGTGGGGTATCAGCATACATAGGAGAAATTGCAATACAAATTGTATGGTGAAATTTCTCCTGTTACCCTTATGAAAATGCAAAATTTGGGGCTAAAAACATATTTATATGGAAAATGTGATTTTTTTTAATTTTCACAGCTCATTGTTATAAACTTCTGTGAAGCATATGAGGGTTGAATGTGCTCACCACACATCTAGATTAGTTTCCGGAGAGGTCTAGTTTCCAAAATAGTGTCACAGGTGGGCATTTTCACTATTTAGGCACATCATAGGCTCTCCAAACTTGACATTTGGTCCGCTAATTGTTCCAGCAAATTTTGCATTCAAAAAGTTAAATGGCGCTTCTTCCCTTCCAAGCTCTGCGGTGCGCCCAAACAGTGGATTTTTCCCTCATATGGGGTATCGGCATGCTTAGGAGAAATTGTATAAGTTTTGTAATTTTTTTTACACATTCCAAAAATTCCTGTGAAGCACCTGGAGGGTTAATAAACTTCTTCAATGTGGTTTTGAGCACCTTGAGGGGTGTTGTTTTTCAATGTGGTTTTGAGCACCTTGAGGGGTGTTGTTTTTAGAATGGTGTAAATTTGGGGTATTTTCTATCATATAGACCCCTCAAAGTGACTTCAAATGTGAGGTGGTTCCTAAAAAAATGGTTTTGTAAATTTTGTTGGAAAAAGGAGAAATCGCTTTTAATCCTTACAACTTCCTAAGAAAAAAAATTGTTTAAAAAATTGTGCTGATGTAAAGTAGAAATGTGGAAAATGTTATTTACAGTATTAACTATTTTGTGTGACACATCTCTCTGATTTAAGGGCATAAGAATTCACTTTGAAAATTGCAAAATTTTCCAAATTTTTGCCAAATTTCAGTGTTTTTCACAAATAAACGCAAGTCATATTGAATAAATTTTACCATTATCATGAAAATATGTCATGGAAAAAACAAACATTCTCAGAATCAGTGAAGCATTCCAGAGTCACCCTGCATGTATTTACTCCAT
The DNA here is from genome assembly GCF_039654945.1 of Dendrobates tinctorius. Classification (NCBI taxonomy): domain Eukaryota; kingdom Metazoa; phylum Chordata; class Amphibia; order Anura; family Dendrobatidae; genus Dendrobates; species Dendrobates tinctorius. The sequence continues at coordinate 33,440,304 of NW_027361738.1, forward strand.
TCACTGCTAGCAAGCAGCCTGAATGATACAACTTCCCACCTCTGCTGCCTCTATTCTCTGCTTGTATATATCCAAATGGTAATCAACTGAGTCACCCTGCATGTATTTACTCCATTCACTGCTAGCAAGCAGCCTGAATGATACAACTTCCCACCTCTGCTGCCTCTATTCTCTGCTGCTATATATCCAAATGGTACAACTCCATACTTCTGCTGCTTTACCATTTTGCTGCATATTTTAATGTGCTTGCTAAAGCTTTGGTATAATTCATTTGTTTCACTGTATGTAATACTTACTGCTTTAGGGTAGCGTTACACCTAGCGACTCACCAGCGATCCCGACCAGCGATATGATGCGGTCAGGATCGCTGGTGAATCGCTGGGTGGTCGCTAGTGAGCTGCCACTCAGGCAGATCTCACCAGCGACATCGCTGGGGACGGGGATCGCTACTTACCTGTCAGACGAGGCGATCCTGCGTCCTCCCGCCCGGCTCCACGCGTCGCTGGTCGTCACAGCAGGAAGCGCCGCAGGAAGTGACTGACGAGAAATGATCCAGCAGCTTCTCGCGCGATCAGCGATGAGCAGCGGGGGAGCCGGTCGGAGGTAAGTATCACATGCAGCGATATCACTAGCAATATCGCTGTAACGTCACAAAATCGGTGACTTTACAGCGATATTGCTAGCGATATCGCAGTGTGTAACGGGGGGCTTTAGATCCGTGACTGGGGCCTTTCTAGATCTTATCAGGTGGAAGGTGCTATAGCATATTGACACATCTTGGTCTAGTGCCTTTGATCATCTAACCATCCCCTGGTGTGCTGGCCCCAGCTGCCAAATTATACCCAACCAGCTCCCACAATCCCTCTCTCCTGACCCTGTAGTGTGGCCTATATATGTAGTAGTTCATAAGGGGAAGCACGCAGTGTGGGGTGCACGCAGGCATCCCATAAGCAAAGCATCACAGAGGCTAAGCATCCAGCAAAACGGCAGTTATACATGGCAGTTAGTCAGGGCAGGAGTCAGGTAACCCACACTTTGCTCTCCCCTTTAACCATGTGCTTTATTTTTATCCTCCTGTGTTCCCTTGCCATCCACATTCACCACCCCATCCCCCCTCCATCACAACTCATACACATCAGCCCCTCTATACTTCCCTCTCCCATGTACAGCTCCCATGCACTCCTCACCTTCCTGAGAAACCTCAGCCCATCTTGCCCAAACACATCACAGAAAAAAACTACTTACAATTCCAACAACTATTTGCTCTTTATCTTCCTACTCCTACTGATTGCAGGGGACATCTCCCCCAACCTCAACCCCTACCCTACTTCATATCGAAACCATAATAATCTTATTAACATTACTTGCTCTCCCTCATCTACATCTTTTAATTGTGCCCTCTGGAATCCACGGTCTGCTTGTAACAAGCTTCCTTTCCTACACAACTACTTTCTGAACAACTCTCTTAATCTGTTGGCCCTCACTGAAACCTGGATTCTGACACTGTCTCTCCTGCTGCCACTTCCTACGGTGGCTTACAATTCTCTCACTCCCCGAGACCCACAAACAGACATGGTGGTGGAGTCGGCATACTCCTGTCCCCACAATGCACTTTCCAGGTCATCCCCCCAGTTCCATCACTCTTATTCCCTTCTTTTGAGGTCCACACCATCAGGCTTTTCCGTCCCCTCTCCCTCAGGGTAGCGGTCATATACCGGCCCCCAGGCTCACCCACCCACTTCCTTGACAACTTTTCAGCCTGGCTGCCGCACTTCATGTCCTCAGAACTACCAACCCTCATCCTGGGAGACTTCAACATCCCCATTAACAGCCCTACTTCCACATCTGCATCCCAGCTTCTATCACTAAACACCTCTCTAGGCCTCTCACAACTTTCAATCTCTGAGACACATAAGGACGTTAACACCCTTGATCTGGTCTTCTGCCGGCTATGTTCAATCTCCCACCTAAATAACTCACCGCTTCCACTCTCTGACCACAACATTCTCTCCTTCACGTTCACAGATCCTCACCCACCCCAGCACACTCTTACCTATCACACATTCAGAAATCTACAAGCCATTAACCCTCAGACACTTTCAGATTGCCTACACTCATCACTGTCCCCAATGTCCTCTCTTTCCTGTCCTAATCTGGCTGTTCATCACTACAATGACACTCTTAGAAGTACCCTTGACCAAGTAGCTCCCCTCACCCTCAGAACCTCCAAACACAGAGTAAAACAGCCCTGGCTCACATCGCAAACTCAACTTCTCCAGCGATGCTCCAGGAGTGCTGAATGCCTATGGAGAAAAACCCGCACACCAGAAGACTTCATCCACTTCAAATTTATGTTAAGAACCTATAACGCTGCCCTTCACCTCGCTAAACAGACCTACTTCACCACCCTGATCTCCTCACTAGCCAACAACCCCAAGAAACTTTTTGACACTTTTCACTCCCTCCTCAGGCCAAAAGCACAAGCCCCTATCACAGACATTTGTGCTGATGACCTGGCCTCCCACTTTACAGAAAAAATAGATAATATCCGTCAAGAAATCTGCTCCCAACCACCAAGTGCTGTGACTCCCATCCCTTCCTGCATCTCCCCTGGCTCACTTTCCACATTTGATCCCATCACAGAAGAAGAAGTCTCCAGACTCCTCTCTTCTTCTCGTCCGACTACATGCACTACCGACCCCATGCCCTCACATCTCCTCCAGTCTCTCTCTCCAGTCGTCACAACCCACCTATCTACAATCTTTAATCTCTCCCTCTCCTCGGGCATTTTCCCATCCCCCTTCAAACACGCCATTGTTACTTCATTACTAAAGAAACCTGCTCTCGACCCATCCTGCACAAACAACTACAGACCAGTCTCCAATCTCCCCTTCATCTCTAAACTTTTGGAACGCCTAGTATACTCCCGCCTTACCCGTTACCTCTCCACTCACTCCCTTCTAGACCCTTCACAGTGTGGCTTCCGCCCCTTACATTCGACTGAAACTGCACTCATCAAAGTGACCAATGACCTTCTGACAGCAAAACGTAACGGTGACCACTCTCTGCTCATTCTTCTTGACCTATCTGCAGCTTTCGATACTGTTGACCACCATCTCCTACTCTCTAGGCTCCAGTCACTAGGCATTAAGGACACTGCTCTCTCCTGGTTCTCTTCCTATCTCTCTGACCGCTCCTTCAGTGTTTTGTTCTCTGGCTCCACGTCATCTCCTCTTCCTCTTGCTGTTGGGGTACCTCAGGGCTCAGTCCTTGGTCCCTTTCTTTTCTCTCTCTACACGGCCCCAATTGGACAGACCATCAGCAGATTTGGCTTTCAGTACCATCTTTATGCTGATGACACACAATTATACACATCTTCCCCCGACCTCACCCCCGCTGTACTACAGAACGTCAGTGACTGTCTGTCTCGAATATCATGTCCACTCTCTATCTGAAACTCAACCTCTCTAAAACTGAACTTCTGCTCCCGCCGTCTATTAACCTCCCTAAATCTGACATTTCCCTCTCCGTGGATGGTACCACAATAACACCCCGGCAGCAGGCACGCTGTCTGGGTGTTTTGTTTGACACCAATCTCTCCTTCACATCCCATATACAATCTCTTGCCCGCTCTTGCCGCTTACACCTAAAGAACATCTCTAGAATCCGCCCTTTTCTCACTATGGAAACAACAAAAACCCTCACTGTTGCATTGATCCACTCCCGCCTGGATTACTGCAATGCTCTATTAATTGGCCTCCCCGTCACTCAACTATCCCCCCTCCAGTCCATACTTAATGCAGCGGCCAGGATCGTCCATCTGGCTAATCGGTACTCGGACGTGTCCGCTCTTCGCCAGTCCTTACATTGGCTGCCCATTCATTATAGGATCCAATTCAAAGTACTTGTTCTCACCCACAAAGCTCTCCACAGTGCGGCACCCCCTTACATTTCTTCCCTCATTTCTGTCTATCGGCCTAGCCGATCGCTGCGCTCTGCAAGCGACTTTCGACTAACCTCTACACTAATCCGTACCTCCCACTACCGACTCCAAAACTTCTCCCATGCTGCTCCTATCCTCTGGAATGCTCTACCCCAAGAAATCAGGACTATCCATAATTTGCATAGCTTTAGGCGCTCCCTCAAAACACACTTGTTCAGAGCGGCCTATCACATTCACTGATCAAAGTAATTCTCTGTGTAAGTGTGCTTGTGTAGCCCATTCACTATCTCCATCCATCCTTCACTCCTTCAAGATGGCTGGACCTTCATTGTAAATACACAATTGTAAATATACACCTGTACTTTGTATCTCCCCCACCTCATTGTAGATTGTAAGCTCTCACGAGCAGGGTCGTCTCATTTAGTCTTATTTTGCTTCAATTATTGCATTGTTAACGTCGTTACTTATGACTTGTGTTTTGAAACTGTTAAACTGTAAAGCGCTGCGGAATATGTTGGCGCTATATAAAGATTATTATTATTATTATTATTATTATTATTATTATTATTATTATTTCATTACCTCATAAAGTGACAGAATTGTAAAAATTGGCCTGGTCATTAACGTGAAAACCACCTTGTGGGTGAAGAGGTTAAGGAGTAAAGCCCCCGTTACACATAGCGATATCGCTATAACGTCACCGATTTTGTGATGTAGCAGCGATATTGCTAGCGATATCGCTATGTCTGATACTTACCTCCGACCGGCTCCCCCCGCTGCTCATCGCTGGTCGCGCGAGAACGTCCTGGATCATTTCTCGTCGGGCGCTTCCTGTTGCGGCGACGAGCGACGCGTGGACGCGGGCGGGAGGACGTCAGGATCGCCGCGTCTGACAGGTAAAGACCCCTGACCCCTGCTATGTCGCTGGTGAGATCTGCCTGTGTGGCAGCTCACTAGCAACCACTTAGCGATGCACCAGCGATCCATATCGTTGTCGGGATCGCTGGTGCATCGCTAAGTGCAACAGTACCCTAACAGTTGTTTTAATTTTTATTCCATAAACTTTGTAATATATCTTACCAGAGAAATCTGCTTCTTTCTTGATCAGTCATTAACAAAATTATCATTTCTGGGGTAAAATCTGTATTCAGTGAAGACAGACTTTCCCATTACTTATATAGAAGATGGCAGCAATGACATATAGCAGATATCAGTGGTGGTCAGTACCTGGGACATCACAGATCAGCGGTTCCCAGTGGAGCACAGTTTGCACGGCAGAGTCATTTTCCATCTCTAGAGTCATTGGGCAAGTCTCTCTCTTCTGTAGAGTGTAAGCTCCTATTGTCAGCAGGGTCCTCTCTCTCTCCTATATAGTGTAAGCTGTTATGGTCAGCAGGGTCCTCTCTCTCTCCTATATAGTGTAAGCTCTTCTGGTCAGCAAAGTCCTCTCGATCTCTTTTCGGCAGATTAGAGTGTAGGCTCTTCTCTGTCTATCTTCTGAAGAGTGTATGCTCTTATGGTCAACTGGGTTTTCTCTCTCTCCTATCCTAAACATTTATTTTCCAAGTGATTGCAAGCTCTCCAGTATTGAGATTCGGGCAAATTTATTTGACACTAATCAAATTTGTTTGCCAACACTTGGCAAAGGCGGCAAATTTGAATTTCACAAGATCCGCTCATCTCTAAAAGGGTTTTATTTGATTTCACTTATCAAAACTTTGAAAAAGGCATCTTTTTTGCCCATAGCTACCAATCCAAAGTCAGCTTTCATTTTTTAAACACCTCTGGCAAAACGAACGCTACACTCTGATTGGTTGTTATGAAAAAGGACAGTTTTAGGTGGGGGATCGTCAAACAGTCTAATCTATATAAGGGCTTACAGACTCCACTGATAGTTTATGTCAGAGCAGAGAAGGATCCATTGGACAATCATTTTGTTCTTCGGGCCATAACCTGCTGCCAGAGGGCTCTGGCAACAGATCTCTCTCTTCTGAGAAGAATTCTTGTGTATGAGGAAGTTGGGAGAGATAACTGTTATCTGATCAATCAGTTACCTAATGTATAAGGGAACCTTAGGCCTCCAATAGTTTAGTAGTGTTGTCATGTACTCACTAATCCTCTAAAAATAATGGGATGATTCTCCTTGGCATGTGCCTATATCTAGATTTAGCAATGCTGACAAGTGAACTACGGCAAATATCAGTTTATTGTGACTGCTCTAGTGGTCAGAGTCAGACAGAAAGATTTTATTGGGGGAATTATATATATTAAAAAAACTATATACGAAAAACCTGACTTAAACAATTCATTTATTCCCTTTGACTAAAATAAAATTATATTAGGGACAGGAAATCTTTGGTAATTATAGATATTTATCTATGTCATTGGCAGTCCCGGGATTAGCTAAGGTAGCTCTTGTAACTCCGAGGGCTTCATCAAATGAGTCCCAAGGGGCCAAAAGGCAGCCATGATGTAGTCCACGAACAAATGTAGCAATAGGTCAAAATGGGCTGTGATCCAAAAATCATTACACCTTTATCACTTCCATGACCAGTGGAAATCTCAAATCTGTGGATAGAAATGAGAAAATTTTAGCAAGTTTTTAAAACGTCTACAGGTACTCCACAACATCTGTCATGTCAGACAAGAGCAGACACAGACAGAAAAGGGTCCCTTTGTAAGTCTGATATATGGGACCTCTTAAGTTTTGGGCTCCTTGGTGGCTGCAAAGTTTAAGGCCCCGTCACACACACTGTGATATCTCCAGCGAGAGCGCTGATTTTGTGACGCCACAGCGATCTCACCAGCGACATCGCTGTGTGTGACATGTGTCAGCGACCGGCCCCCCTGCCGGGTATCGCTGATCGTGCAGGATCGTCCTGGGCCGATTTTTGATCGTTGGTCTCCTGCTGGCCAGCACGCATCGCTGCGTGTGGCGAGAGACCAGCGATCAGCGACGCTGGATGCTGGTTTCCAATGTAAACAGCGGGTATCTAAGGGCCGTGCGGCTCTTAGATACCCGCTGTTTACATTGGAAACCAGCTTGCTCGCTGGTCCTGATCGCTGGAGGGGCTGTCTATGTGACAGCTTACCAGTGATCAGCCTAACTATGTCCCAGTGATCCCATCCACGTCGGATCGTTGATGGGATTGCTGGGACATCGTTACGTGTAACGGGGCCTTTACACTAATGGTATGCCCACCCTGAATTTTCTCTGTTTGATCCTATTGTTTCGTCTAAAAGAAGTGTGAGATAGATACCATTGTGATGTATTTGTTCTTTTAAGATCCCCTACATTTGGCTTAGATCCTTCTGATACTTAAAGACAGAAATACAAACCTTCAAAATCCTCAGAAAAAACAAAACTAATCAGTCCCAAATCCTCAAAGATCTGCAAAAAAATGCATAACCTAACTCTCAAGTAACTAACATACTTACAATACCTTAATAATTGACAAGTAATTAGTGACTCTGAACAGGGAATTAAATAGCCCACGTAGTTATTCCCGAGAGAGATTGTTTGCAGAGTAAAAAACAGCAATTATTGGGATAAAAATAGCAAGTTGTTATAATCTGTTCAGCATTAATTATAATTTTACCCATTTATTATAATGATTTATCATAATTTTACTATTTATCCCATTGGCTCCAACTTGCAGAGCTCAGAAACATGAATCAATGGGTATGGGAGCATTTTACTAGTGATAGCTATAGAGTACATATTTCTAGAATAGAAACATAATCATCACAAACTGTAGGTTAAAAAAAAAAATGGTAAGTTCCCTTACAAGAATTTTGTGAGTTCTAGGAAGGCATTATTACACTCCTCCATTACAATCCATCAAAGACTAAGACTAACCACATACACACATGGTCGAAATTGTTGGTGCCCCTCATTTAATGACAGATAAACCCACAATGGTGACAGAGATAACTTGAATCTGATAAAAGTAATAATAAATAAAAATCTATGAAAATGAACAAATGAAAGTCAGACATTGCTTTTCAACCATGCTTCCACAGAATTAAAAAAAAAAAAATAAAGCTCATGAAGTAGGCCTGGACAGAAGTGATGGTACCCTTAACTTAATATTTTGTTGCACGACCTTTTGAGGCAGTCACTTCAATCAAATGATTCCTGTAACTGTCAATGAGACTTCTGCACCTCTCAACAGGTATTTTGGCCCACTCCTCAAGAGCAAACTGCTCCAGTTGTCTTTTTGTTTGAAGGTTGCCTTTTCCAGACGGCATGTTTCAGCTCTTTCCAAAGATGCTCAATAGGATTTAGGACAGAGCTCATAGAATCCTGCTTTGAGCAGGGGGTTGGACCAGATGGCCCAGGAGGTCCCTTCCAACTCTACAATTCTATGATTCTAAGACCACTTCAGAATAGTCCAGTGTTTTCCTCTTAGCAATTCTTGGGTGTTTTTAGCTGTGTGTTTTGGGTCATTATCCTGTTGCAAGACCCATGACCTGCGACTGAGACCAAGCTTTCTGACACTGGGCAGCACATTTCTCTCTAGGATCCCTTGATAATCTTGAGATTTCATTGTACCCCGCACAGATTCTAGACATCCTGTGCCAGATGCAGCAAAGCAGTCCATTTTTGTCTCATCTGTCCATTGGACATTCTCCCAGAAGCTTTGTGGCTTGTCAACATGCAGTTTGGCAAATTGCAGTCTGGCTTTTTTATGATTTTTTTCAACAATGGTGTCCTCCTTGATTGTGTCTCATGAAGTCCACTTTGTCTCATTCAACGACGGATGTTTAGAAGTTTTTCTGGGCTCTGTGACGACTAAGGAAGGCAACGTCCGAGAGTGGACCCTCTGGATCGTGGAACTGGAGCTCCCGGGGGCGAGCGCGCCAGGTGGAGCTGACCCCTTTACAGGGACCGTTAGGGGCAGACCCTCGGAAGACATACCGCGACAGCTAGAATCAAGAGAAGTGGCTCAAAGGACCAGAGAACAACTGGGGGAACCAGAGCACAGGAAGGACCGGAGATACAGGACGAATCAGGAACACAGGGCAGAGTACGGAGAACAGGACGGAGTACGGAGTACAGGACGGGGTACGGAGTACAGGAGATTGGACAAAAACTTCCTTAAAATAAGTGGAGCGTTAACATTCTTTCTAGGTTCCCAGAACCTCTCCTCAGGACCAAAACCCTTCCAATCGATAAGGAAGAAGGTTCGCCCCCAAACTCTTTTCATGGCTAGAATATCTCTTACTGCAAAGATGTTTTCGGCCCCTACTGGCTGAGGGGAAGGAGGTGGTACAGGGCGATACCGATTAAGAACTACAAGTTTAAGGAGCGAGACATGGAAGGCGTTAGGGACCCGGAGTGAAGCCGGCAACCTCAATGTGTAAGCCACGTTGTTAGTGCGTCCAAGAACCTCAAACGGACCGATGTACTGGGGACCCAGTTTGTAAGAAGGCATCTTTAGGCGGATATGCTTGGTCAAAAGCAAGACTTTGTCGCCAGGTTGGTATGGTGGAAGGTCCCTGCGTCTCTTGTCAGCATGTCTCTTAATCCGGATACTGGATTTTTCAAGTGCCTCTCTGGTCTCCCTCCAGACCTGAGAAAACTCAGAAGAGAGGGCATCTGCTGCGGGCACACCAGAAGGCGTGGAGAGAGGTAGCGGAACACCAGAGTTCTGGCCAGAAACCACAAAGAATGGCGTTTTAGTGGTGGACTCATTAGGATGATTGTTATGGGCGAACTCTGCCCATGGCAGGAGGGACACCCAGTTGTCTTGATGGGCGTTAGAAAAGTGACGCAGGTAGGCTGCCAATACCTGATTGGTCCGTTCCACTTGCCCATTGGACTGAGGATGATAGGCGGAGGAGAAATCCAGCGATATACCCATGAGTTTGCTGAGTGCTCTCCAGAATCGGGAGGTAAACTGGACCCCTCGATCAGAGACAATTCGTTAAGGGAGTCCATGAAGTCTAAATATCTGGTGGATGAAGACCTTGGCCAACTCAGGTCCTGTAGGTAATCCGGGCAACGGGATAAAATGGGCCATCTTTGAGAAGCGATCGACCACTACTAGGATAGTAGTACACCGGGAGGAGCGAGGTAAATCAGTAATGAAGTCCATACCGATCTGTTGCCAAGGGGCCTCAGGGGGAGGCAGAGGGTGAAGTAGACCAGACGGCAGACTCCTTGGTACTTTGTTCTGAGCACAAGTCGTGGAGGAGGCTACAAAATCTGTCACATCTGGACGAAGAGAAGGCCACCAATAGTAGCGAGAGAGAAGGCCGAGGGTCTTCTTGACTCCATCGTGACCCGCAATCTTGGATGAGTGCCCCCAGTCCAGTACTTCCGAACTCTTATTCTGTGGGACGAAAGTCTTGCCTGGCAAAATGGGAGAGAGCGTCACGGGTGCCATGGTGATAACTTTGGCAGGCTCAATGATATATGAAGGAACCTCTTCAGTCTCAGGTGATTACAAGGACCTGGATAGGGCATCAGCCTTGGTATTCCTATCCCCAGGCCGTAAATGGAGTTTGAAGTCGAAGCGGGAAAAATACAGCGACCACCTGGCTTGCCTGAAGTTGAGCCTTTGCGCAGACTGAAGGTATGCCAAATTCTTGTGGTCCGTGAAGATTATGAATGGATGGACCGCCCCCTCCAGAAGATACCGCCACTCCTCCAGAGCCATCGTAATGGCCAGTAATTCCCGATCTCCAATTGAATAGCTGCATTCTGCGGGAGAGAATGATTTAGAGAAGAACCCGCAAGGCACCAAGTGACTCAAAGATGTTCGCTGGGAAAGGACCGCCCCAGCTCCATTGGAGGACGCATCCACCTCTAGGATGAAGTGCCTACTAACTATCGGCCGGTGTAAAATTGGGGCTGTAGCAAAGGACCGTTTCAGGGCAAGAAAGGCCTCTTCGGCCTCTGAAGGTCAAACATTTGCTTTTGTCCCTTTTCGGGTCAGAGCTGAGATGGGCTTGGTCACTGAAGAAAAGTGAGGGATGAACTGCCTGTAATAATTGGCGAAACCCAGGAACCGTTGGATGGCTTTTACTCTGACCGGATGTGGCCAATTGAGAACAGCAGATAATTTCTCAGGGTCCATCTTCACCCCGGAGTCCGTGATAATATACCCTAAGAAGGGCAATGAAGTCTCCTCAAACAGGCATTTCTCCAGTTTAGCATAGAGTCGGTTCTCCCGTAGACATTGCAGGACCAGCCGAACACTCCTCCGATGGGAAGATAAGACAGGTGAAAAGACGAGGATGTCATCTAGATATACGACGACACATGAGTACATCAGGTCTCGGAAGATCTCATTAACGAACTCCTGGAACACCGCCGGGGCATTGCAGAGACCAAAAGGCATGACCAAATACTCGTAATGGCCATCCCGAGTATTGAAGGCTGTCTTCCACTCGTCCCCGGCACGGATTCGGATCAAGTTATATTCTCCCCGCATATCCAATTTGGTAAAGATCCGGGCCCCTCTCAAACAGTCAAAGAGTTCAGGGATTAGCGGGAGGGGATACCTATTTTTGACTGTGATACTGTTCAAGCCTCGGTAGTCAATACACAGTCGCAGGGATCCATCTTTCTTCCGGACGAAGAAGAACCCTGCTCCAGCAGGAGAGGAAGACTTCCAAATAAAACCCCGGACCAAGTTTTCCCGGATGTACTCAGACATGGCCGAGGTCTCCGCTGGAGATAGTGGATAGGTTCTCCCCCTGGGGGGAGTAGCTCCCGGAATCAACTCTATTGGGCAATCGTAGGATCGATGCGGCGGCAGGGTCTCTGTCTCTTTCTTGCTGAAGTCATCGACGTACAGATGGTAAGCCGTAGGAAGTCCAGGAAGATCGGCCGGAGCTTGCAGTGATCCAGGACAGGGTACCGACCACAAACAGTGTTCATGGCAGGAGTGTCCCCAACGTAGGATCTCCCCAGAGCGCTGGTCCAGAACGGGCTCATATAAGCGTACCCAGGGAGCACGGCGTGGGACAATTTAGGCAGGACGTAAAAGGCAATCTTCTCCCGGTGAAGCACTCCAACTTGTAATTCCACCTCGACGGTGACCATGGTGATGGGTTCAGGTAGCGGTTTGCCATCCACAGAGGCGATTGTGTGTGGATTCTCTAGAGTAACCACAGGAATCCGGAACTGATCCACTTCCTTGAGCCGGATGAAGTTACCAGCCGCACCCGAGTCCACATACGCCTCCTGACCTAAAACAATTAGAGCTGAAATGGTAAGGGGCAGAGAGGAATCAGTATCACCTAGGGAGGCCTCTCTTACCTGGCCTAGGTGGAGGCGTTTCCCGGCCTCTCCAGGCAGGTATGCACAAAATGATTGGCCCCTCCGCAGTAAAGGCATAACCCCTGCGTCATCCTCTCCCTGCGTTGCTGCTCGGACAACTTTACTCGGTCCACCTGCATGGGCTCAGGAGCGGAATTACTAGCAGACACTGGGGAGTGGGGAATGGTCACTTGATATAGCCTAAAGGGACTCCTCTCCCTAACTGACTCTTGGGAGCGTTCTTGAAACCGTAAATCTATACGGGTGGCAAGTGATATGAGATCCTCCAGGGTGGTTGGAGTGTCTTGGCCAGCAATCTCATCTTTTATTTTGCCCGAGAGTCCCCTCCAAAAGGTCCCAACCAAGGCCTCAATATTCCACCCTAGCTCAGAGGATAGTGTCCGAAAGAGGATGGCATACTGTCCTACGGTGAGAGATCCCTGACGGAGGTTGAAAAGAGCCTCAGTGGTAGAGGCCAAGCGTCCAGGCTAGTCAAATACCCTGCGGAAAGTATCCCAGAAGTTCTATATGCTAGATACCACCGGATCATCTCTCTCCCACAGGGGATTCACCCAAGCCTAGGCCTCCCCCTCAAGATGGGACACAATAAACGTTACTTTGGCTCGACCAGAGGGGTATTGCTGGGGCAGAAGCTCAAAGTGTAACCGGCACTGATTTAAAAACCCCCGACATAACTTGGGGTCACCACTATACCTGGGGGGGCTTTCCTAGGCGTGGTGGCGGGTGAGATACGGGGTCCTGAGGTAGGGCCGAAGCGGCCGCAGAGGACTGAAGAGACAGAAGTCGGTCATCTACGGACGCCATGTAACTCAGAATGTGGGACTGGGCATCACGCTGCTGCGCGAGTTCCTGCTGGAGCCCAGCTAGCAACGGGGCGCTCCCAGGGTCAGCAGTTTGTAAGGCGGAAAGCCGGGTGTCCATGGACTTCATGAAGGACATTATTCTAGACTGGTTCTCCTGCAAAAAGAGCAATTCTTTCTGCGTGGCCGCCGAGGCACTAGCGGGGTCCATGGCCTGATTATGCTGTGACGACCAAGGAAGGCAACGTTCGAGAGTGGACCCTCTGGATCGTGGAACTGGAGCTCCCGGGGGTGAGCGCGCCAGGGGGAGCCGACCTCTATACAGGGACTGTTAGGGGCAGACCCTCGGAAGACAGATACCGTGACAGCTAGAACCTAGAGGGGCGGCTCAAAGGACCAGAGAACAACTGGGGGAACCAGAGCACAGGAAGGACTGGAGATACAGGACGGATCAGGAACACAGGGCAGAGTACGGAGTACAGGACGGAGTACAGGACGGGGTACGGAGTACAGGACGGGGTACGGAGTACAGGACGGAGTACGGAGTACAGGACAGGTTACGGAGTACAGGACAGGTTACGGAGTACAAGACGGAGTACAGGACTGAGTACAGAAAGAAGTTGTAGGGGGGACCCCTACAACTCGGCCTGAATACCGCAAGGGTTAGCACACGATAATCAGACGTCTCCACCATCTTGGAGACGCCTGATATACCATAGGCCACTGGATGATTGGGCGGCCAGGACCACTGGGCGGGCACTGCAGGGTTAAGAAACCTGTAGAGTACGCGCCCGCGGCCTAGGGCGCCTGCGCGGGACAGCCACGCGCCGGGAGGATGGGAGCGAGGAGGAGGCGGGCACAGCGTGACAAGACATGGGCGGGTAAGTGGAGGCGGCGGCGGGCCTCGCCGCTGCTGGAACGGCGGCGGTCACCGCTGACGTGACAATCTTTTGTTACCATTCGTATTATCCGTCTCTTTGATTTGTCAACAATTTTCCTCCTGCGGCCATGTCTAGGGAGGTTGGCTCCAGTGCCATGAAGCTTAAATTTCTGAATAATATGTGCAACTGTAGTCACAGGAACATCAAGCTACTTGGAGATGGTCCTATAACATTTACCTTTAACATATTTGGCTATAATTTTTTTTTAATCTCCTGAGACGACTAGAGTTGAGCGATACCGTCCGATACTTCAAAGTATCGTATCGGATGGTATCGGCCGATCTTTAAAAAAAGTATCGGTATCGCCGATTCCGATACCGGAAGTCCCATTCAAGTCTATGGGACTTCCGGTATCGGAATAAGAAAAACCCTTTCCTGCCCTTGTACAGCCTCTCTGGGGTCTGTACGGGCCTTTCGGGGGGCTGTGCCGGCCTGCCAGGGGGTCTGTGCAGGCTCCGGTGGTCTGTGCCGGCCTGCCGGGGGGCTGTGCAGGCTCCGGGGGGCTGTGCCGGCCTGCCGGGGGGCTGTGCCGGCCTGCCGGGGGGCTGTGCAGGCTCCGGGGGGCTGTGCCGGCCTGCCGGGGGGCTGTGTCGGCCTGCCGGTGGTCTGTGCAGGCTCCGGGGGTCTGTGCAGGCATCGTCCGATGGGACTACAAGTCCCATCGGGCGATGCCTGCTACCATGACAGTGATTGACACATTAGCCAATGATGGGACAGTAGTAGTCCCATCATCCGGCTAATGTGTTAAATGTAAAAAAAAAAAAAAAAAAATTACATGCTACATACATACAACATGCATACTACATACATGCTACATTCATACTACATACTACATACATGCTACATTCATACTACATAAATACTACATGCAACATACATACTACATATATACTACATGCATGCTACATACATACTGCATGCTACATACATACCACATATATACTACATACATACTACATGCATGCTACATGCTACATACATAACACATATATACTACATGCATGCTACATACTACATGCTACATACTACATATATACTACATGCATGCTACATACTACATGCTACATACATACTACATGCATGCTACATACATACTACATACATACTACATATATACTACATGCATGCTACATACATACTACATGCTACATACTACATGCATGCTACATACATACTACATGCTACATACTACATATATACTACATGCATGCTACATACATACTACATACATACTACATATATACTACATGCATGCTACATACATACTACATGCATGCTACATACATACCACATACATACTACATGCTACATACATACCACATATATACTACATACATACAATACATTCATACAATACATACATAGACATACAGTACATATAACATAGAGTAACATACTTACCAATACTTGTCACATTGTTCCCCGAAGCCATTGTCTATTCCGGGATAAATATTAACATAACAAACCACAAAAATACTCACCCACGATCCGAAGCAGTCCACGAGTGTGTCCCACGACGATCTTGGGTAGAGAACTGCAGCATCAGATGATGCTGCCGTTCTCTACGGGCTGCAGGAATCCAATGACGGAAGGTAGGTATCCTTCCGCACTGTATTCCTCCGCCACTTAAAAAAAAAAAAAGTCCCTAGTCTCACTTTATGCCATTGCTGTGTGGGAATTTCCCACACAGCAATGGCATAAAGTGAGACTAGGGACTTTTTTTTTTTTAAGTGGCGGAGGAATACAGTGCGGAAGGATACCTACCTTCCGTCATTGGATTCCTACAGCCCGTAGAGAACGGCAGCATCATCTGATGCTGCAGTTCTCTACCCAAGATCGTCGTGGGACACACTCGTGGACTGCTTCGGATCGTGGGTGAGTATTTTTGTGGTTTGTTATGTTAATATTTATCCCGGAATAGACAATGGCTTCGGGGAACAATGTGACAAGTATTGGTAAGTATGTTACTCTATGTTATATGTACTGTATGTCTATGTATGTATTGTATGAATGTATTGTATGTATGTAGTATATATGTGGTATGTATGTAGCATGTAGTATGTATGTGGTATGTATGTAGCATGCATGTAGTATGTATGTAGCATGCATGTAGCATGCATGTAGTATGTATGTAGTATGTATGTAGTATGTATGTAGTATGTATGTATGTAGTATGTATGTAGCATGCAGTATGTATGTAGCATGTATGTAGTATGTATGTAGTATATATGTGGTATGTATGTAGCATGTAGTATGTATGTGGTATGTATGTAGCATGCATGTAGTATGTATGTAGCATGCATGTAGCATGCATGTAGCATGCATGTAGTATGTATGTAGCATGTATGTAGCATGTATGTAGCATGTATGTAGTATATATGTAGTATGTATGTAGTATGTATGTAGTATGTATGTAGTATGTATGTAGCATGCAGTATGTATGTAGCATGTATGTAGTATGTATGTAGTATATATGTAGCATGCATGTAGTATGTATGTAGCATGCATGTAGTATTTTTTTTTTTTTTTTTTTTTTTTTAACATTTAACACATTAGCCGGATGATGGGACTACTACTGTCCCATCATTGGCTAATGTGTCAATCACTGTCATGGTAGCAGGCATCGCCCGATGGGACTTGTAGTCCCATCGGACGATGCTTGCACAGACCCCCGGACATCGGCACAGCCCCCCGGCAGGCCGGTACAGACCCCCACAGGGTGCACAGACCACCGGCAGGCCGGCACAGCCCCCCGGCAGGCCGGTACAGACCCCGGGCAGTCCACACAGCCCCCCGGCAGGCCGGCACAGCCCCCCGGCAGGCCGGCAGAGACCCCCGGAAGGCCCGAAATGACGGCGCATCATGATGCGCACACACCGCGCATCATGATGACGTCAGGCCGTCAATCAACTGAACTTCCGATTCCGATGCCGAATTCCGATATTGAAAAAATATCGGAAGTCGGTATCGGAATTCCGATACAGCAAGTATCGGCCGATACCCGATACTTGCGGTATCGGAATGCTCAACACTAGAGACGACTCTTTCCTTCGTTTCCTCTAGTCCATGTTGAGTGTGATACACACCATGTCACCAAACAGCACAGTGAGTATCTGTAGCCCTCTATACAGGCTCTCTCACTGATTCCAAGATTGTAAACACCTGTGATGCTAATTAGTGGACACACCGTGATTTAACATGTCCCTTTCGTCACATTATTTTCAGGGGTACCATCATTTCTGTCCAGGCCTATTTCATGAGTTTTATTTTTTTTTTTAAATTCTGTGGAAGCATGGTTGAAAAGCAAAGTCTGACTTTCAATTGTTCATTTTCATAGATTTTTGATTTATTACTTTTGTCCGATTCAAGTTATTTCTGTCACCATTGTGGGTTTTCTGTCATTAAATGAGGGGTACCAACAATTTTGACTATGTGTAGATTCAAGAGAGATAGCTGAGGGAGCTGCCATATAACTCCACTATAATGTAGTCATGGGACAATTGTTTTTACAACTAGCCGGACACACTACTTTAATATTACTAAAGAATAAGTGTAGTAGTACAGGGTGAAGGCAAAGGATGGTCTTCACACCAAACACTGATGTGATTTAGATTTCTCTTTGGTTCATTTATGAGAGAGATAGAGAAGAGAGAGAAGGATAGAGAGAGGAGGCCATTACACAAACGGTAATTGCCAGATAAAACCTGATTGGTAATAGTTTAATAGCCCGTTTAAAACAGGCTGACTACATTTCCCATTTACACAGAACAATCGGTAATATGATAGTTCTATGCACCTATACTGTCATTGTTATTTGATAAAGAGCACTCACTGAAAAAACCTCATGTAATATACACAGAAATTGTATACGTAAAATGTAGCATAATGTCTATTGGCTAAAATAATAGGGGTATTAATAACAGGACTAACCATGGGGATAACCACAGGATAATTGGTACAATAAACAAAATAAAAATGGCCAAAGGCCTACTAATATGAAATATGTAACAAAAATCTTTATAGGATTAAAAAGAATAATAAAGGACAGGAAGATGGATACAACAGTTAAAAGGCATCATACACAACAGTAGAGGTCAGTGTAGAAATAATTCCGTTAATGTACATAGATAGTTTTGGTAATGGTGAGAAATATCGTACACAAACTCATCACAGGTCCTCTCCTGTAGCAATGGCACCAGCCCCTTAGTCATTGTTTTTGGAAGCACATGTCCTGTTTACAAAGGATGATGTACTGCCAAGAATGATAATTTTCATGCAAACTTAGCAAAACATTTCACCCAATGAACATATGTTTTGCTGGATCCTCAGGTAATTGATAGCATGTTTACACTGGCGAATTAACGGGAAATTAGCACGTCTAAGGACGCTCGATGGAAAAAATTGGCTAGTGTAACTGCACACCAAATCCATAAACATGAATATGAAGATGGTCCCGGTCCACTTTATTATCTATAACAGCTTCCACTCTTCTGAAAAGGTTTCCTACAACATTTTGTAGAGTGTCTGTGGGAATTGTTACCCATTCTTCCAGAAGAATATTTAGGAGGACAGACTCTGATGTTGGAGGAGGGCCGGGCTCACAATCTCTAGTTCATCCCTTACCACATTGAATTCCATTCAATGTGGTGAGGTTTGGTCTTTGTCTGACCTTGCTTTGTGTACTTTGGCATAATCATGGGGAACAGAAAAATGTCTTCCTAAAAGATTTTTTTAATCACATTGAATTTCCCAAAAAATATTGGATTCGGTAAAATCCTACGTTTTTTCCACACAATTCCAGCAAAATAGGGTGGAAAGTGGTGAAAAAAAACAAATAAATTAATACTCACCTGCCCCTGGCACTAACCTTGTCCGCTCAGGTCTCTTAGTTATTCTAGGCCGATTTTCATTCACAGGACACCACTCTTCTTCATGCCATGGATCCTATCAGGTCTGACACTTTGGTTTGTACTATCCTTTGCGACATTATGATTTTATGGCTCAACACTTGCCATGACATGGTGTGAGGCCTGGACTGACTATAAACGTCCCAAAGAAAAATTCAGTCAGTATTGAGACCCGCATGTCACTATTCAGTGAATCACGTATGACATACATGTTTTTATGACTCCCATTACCGATTTTGAGCAAAATAATAACACACCTCCATTTAATCTGTATCTGACTCTACTAAATACTTCAGAACAAAGGACAGTTCCTTCTAGAACATATACGATTGGTGAGGTTCTAGAATTTCAATATGATGAAATCTATGTACTTGTTCGGATATATATTGCATTGTAAACTAGACTAATTGAACATATCAGGAAAAAACATGCAGGCAATCCTGAAGTATTGCGGTTTGCTGGCATTGAAACCGTTAAAATGCCTGCCCAAGGAGGGGACCTAAATAAATTATTATTAAGAAAGGAGGCTAGATGGATTTTTTGTACTCGAGCTCAAGGTCCATCAGGTTTCAATGACAAAAGCGACATGGCTGTGTTTTTGTGATTTTATGTATTGTTTTTAGCAGTTTTTTGTATTGCATGTATTTGCTGTTCACTTGCTCATAAGTAATGAGATGTTTTCACCTGTTGTGAGGTGGGAGGGACAAGGGCAATGGTTGCTTATATATACTTTGTGAGCCTTGTCCTACATATGACCTGTAGAAGTGCTATGTAGCACGAAATGATCGTTGTCTGTTTTCTGCTCCATTGTTTTATATGCCTGCTGTTGGTATGATGATGCCACAATAAAGGATTATTTTGCACGGTATGGTCAGTGCCTATCCGCTTTCTTCACTATGGATAATCTTTCATATATTGCTACTCACTACAATTTCTACAGATGAAGCAGAATAATATATCAACTTTATAACCCAATATTATATAGCATAATTTTGCACAGCTACAGTTGCAATCATTCCATTCCGCACTGCAACTCAGGTTTAGCATCATTTGCAAACTTTCTACTGTTTGCAATAATCCAATCAATAATAATTTAAACAGCCCAACATAACTAATATAGCAAGTGATTTTTTCCAAATTCAATACGAAATGCCACTTTATCCCCTTCACAACATTTGATGCACCCATGACTTCATTAGTTGCATCAAGTGTGCTTGAGATTAGGGATGAGCGAATGCAAACTGTAAAGTTCGGGATTCGTACCGGACGCCTAGTGCTGAAACCCAATCACAGATTTTTTACCGGAGGGCACTTCCGGAGCCATCACAGCCATGTCAGGTATGGGCATGGCTGTTACTGACCGGCATACCACGTGACCTGGACTGTGTAAATGCCGGATCACAGGTGACGCCATAATTCTGTTCTGCTTAGTGTAGGGACAAGACGCAGCCGGAGTGAGGGATAGTATTAGGTTTTGTGTGTGCGCAGTTTTCAAAAAATCCTCTCTGTATGCACTCGTGTCTGTGGGAGTAGTGTGCCTAACCAATTTTTATACTCTGCACTCGTGTTTGTGGGAATAGTGGGTGTAAAAACAAACTGCTTTACTGTGGGCCTGTGTTTGTGGCAGTAGTGGGCATAAAAACAATAAAAACAAATTGTTCTTGTCTGCACCCGTGTCTGTCTGAGTAGTGTGCATAAAAATAAATTGTTCTACTCTGCACCCTGTGTAGGATAGGGTGCCTAAAACCAACTTAAAAAAATGAGGAGAGCCTCAAATATGGGACGTGATCGTGGTAAATCTGGTGTAGATGCTGCTAGTGGTGGTGTAGCTGCCGCAGAGAGAGAACGTGGTTGTTCTGTGCCTGCTACTTGCCCAAATGGATCACCTTCTTTGGTGCACACAGGTGACCGGACGTTCTGCATCATTTCGTAGGGCCAAGTACCACTACATGAATGGTGACGCCATAACATGTTGAGGTGACGGTAGATAGGATGGCTGAGAGTGCCTCCAGTTCCTTCACATTATCTTCCACCTGGTCCCCTGCAGAAAAAAGCAAAGTTGGCACCTGAGGACCATGGTCATCCGACTTCCCTCTCACGCCCTTGAAAATCATATAGAAAAAATGGTTATCCAGCTCACTCATAAACTGAAGTCCTCTGGCAGTGCAGGAACATGAAAGCCTGTGTTGGCATCAGGAAATTAAGACAACTTGGCAGAGACGATGTCCAGCAACAGATCCAGAGAGGTGTTAAAAACAACTATTCATTTAAAAAATGATTAAAACATTTTTTTTTTACTACAATTTTTTTTTGCATGATGCTAGTAAAAATTGCATATCCCTGGGAAAGCACCAAACTGGTGCGTTTTGAAATACTTGTTCTGAATCCAACTCTTGCCATACTATGACTAA
Organism: Dendrobates tinctorius; assembly: GCF_039654945.1. Classification (NCBI taxonomy): domain Eukaryota; kingdom Metazoa; phylum Chordata; class Amphibia; order Anura; family Dendrobatidae; genus Dendrobates; species Dendrobates tinctorius. The sequence goes on from NW_027361738.1 coordinate 33,461,599, forward strand.
GAACAAGTGGTTCGAAACAAGGCAGTCTGATGCATTGCCAGGGATAAGCAATTTTTACTAACATGGTACAAAAAATTTTTTAAAGAAAGAAAAAAAAAATCTTTTTTTAAATGTTTTTAAAATAAATAGTTGTTTTTAACACTTACTTCTCCCTCCAGATCTGTTGCTGGACATCTTCCTAACCCTTTGAAAATCAGTCAAGCAATCTGAGCCCAAAGTTATGCAGCAGTCTCTTCTGCTTTTTGATGAGTGTGCTGGCTAGGGTTCCATGGCCCATCCACCTGACCCTGCCCCAAAAGTGGAAGAGACTGAGTGCACTGATGCCCAACTACTTGTTATGGTGGAAGATGAGCACATGGGAGGACTATCGCACATGGTCAGTGGACCACTGCAGCATATCTCACAGGATGATGAAACACAGTTGCCAACTCCAGTGTCTTTCTGCACTGTGCAGACCAGCAAGGAGGGCAGGGGAGAGGAATGGGTGAAGGATGATGTGGGGGATAATGAGGTCCTAGACCCCAATTGGAGCAAAGGCCATCCTACTGATGTGCACAATTCGAAGGAAGTGGAGGTGATCACGCTGCCCCAGCATCACCGCAAAAGAGGCAGCAGGGTGCATAATGAAAACACCATAGCCAGCTCAAAGGAACTCCCTGACGTGGCATTTCTTCAGCCAATGTGCTAACGACAAGACATTGGTGATTTGCACACAGTGCCATCAGAGCCTGACGTGAGGCATAAATGTTCTGGACCTGAGCACAACCTGCATGAGACATCTGAATTCCAAGCACAAGGTGCAGTAAAATACACACCTTAAAAAGCACAAAAATTTGATCCACCTCCTTCTCTCTCTTCTGCTGCAATGTGGTCTCTTTCTATCGCTCACCATCAACATGGCCACCTACCTTTCATCAAGGAGAGGATGTGACAGTACCACCACCAACACTATAACTGAACATCTCCACACCATTCCATGGAAGTATTCAGCTCTCCATCCCTCAAACCCTCGAGAAAGAAAAAATACCCACCTACCCACCCATGAGTCATGGTTCTGAGTGACAGCATTTCCAAATTTCTAGCGTTTGAAATTCTGCCATTCTGGCTGGTGGAGATGGACAGTTTTAAAAAACTGATGGCGGTGTCTGACCCGCATGTTGTTCCAAGCCGTCCCAACATTTCCAGGTGTGCCATCCCTGCCCTGCAGATACATGTTGCGGACCAAACCAGGTGTGCACTGTGTAATGTCATCAGTGGCAAGATCCACAACCACCGATTTGTGGACCAGGGGTGTTACATCTCCTTACTGCCCACTGGGTAAAAGTAGTGGCGTTGGGACAGAGGAGGAAGGCATTCTATTGCATGTCCTACCACCACTGAGGAAAGTTGGACATTTTTCTGTCCAGTTTGCCTCCTCAGCTTTCTTCACCGCCTCCTCATCTGGTCACAGTAACAGCTGCAGCAACAACTTCAGCACAGCCAAGGAGAAACAACAACAGGCTGTTCTGAAACTCATTTGTTTGGGGGACAAATCCCACACTGTGCAGGAGCTGTGGACAGGGATCAAACAGCAGACAGATGAGTGGTTGTTGCTGGTGAACCTCAAGCCCGGCCTGGTGGTGTGCGGGCAAACTCTCGTAGCAGCTCTGGGCCTAGCCGGTTTGATGCACATTCCTTGCCTGGCGCATGTGCTGAATTTGATGGTGCAGAGGTTCCTTAAAAATTACCCTTATATGTCAGAGCTGCTACTTCTGGAAGTATGTGAAGTGTGTGCACGCTTTCTGCATTCTCACCCTGCTGCTGCTCGCCTGTCTTCACTACAGCGTCACTTCTGCCTTCCCGCTCACCACCTCATATGAAACGTACCAACAAGGTGGAACCCCACCTAACATATGCTGGAGAGACTGTGCGAGCAGCAGCAGGCAATAGTGAAGTGCAGTGTTGCGCTGCTCCGAATCCTCAACCAACATGGCCAGCGCTGATGATGCCATCATGAGCATTACTATATCACTTCTTTGCCTGCTGTAAAAAACACTTCAGGCGATGATGGATGAGAAGGCCCAGAAGGAAGAGGATAAGGAGGAAAAGGGAGCATGCACACCGTTATCAGTCCTGTCATCCACACATGGCTCGGAGGGTGGGTTCCTGTACTAACAGCGGCCAAGTACACAACTGTCCAGCCAGGGGACAGTTTTGAAGGATGTGGAGGAGGAACCGCATTCACAGCATGGTGGCACTCAAACTGGCTCATTGGCATCACTATAGCATTGTTGGGGGATACAGAGGACCCAGACCATACACCTCCCACTGGGGACAGCTTGTTGCTGCCTCTGGGCAGCCTGGCCCACATGAGCCAATACATGCTGCTGTGCCTGCACAACAACCACCAAGTTGCTTGGATTGTTACTACTGCTGATTACTGGGTGGCCACCCTGCTGGATCTGTGATTAGTCCATTCTCAAAACACAGAGTTACACATAGGTATGCACGACCAATACATGAATACAATCTAGAAAGAGAAAAGATAATGTGTAACTAAAATATAACTTTTATTCCAATAGTTTAAAAATTATTATATCTAAAATTATTATACATACATCCAAAACGGATGTATATTGGGTCACAAATAATTATGAAGTGACCCACTGATTCCTATAGGTAAATATATATGATAGGTGTATGGCTAATGAAAGGGATTTTGACCATTGTCCCTATAAATTATCAGTCAAATATATCCCCAATTTATGATCAGTATGATTGAGCAAATAATTTATACCAGCACTGAGCAGCTCCTGTCATTAATTAGCAGATGTACCACCGCATTTAAATAAGTGCAGTATTAATGAATTAAACCTGCACCAGAGCGACTGTTTATTAAGCCCACCCTGAACTGGTATGTTAGGGTTGATGAATTAACTGTTATCCCATTCAGGGAAATAAAGGTTGGCTGAATTAAGTAACGTACCACCGAACGCAGTGATCACTGCCTGAGAATCGCTGTAAGTAACAATATCTTGCGGCAGCGGTAATAGATATGTACCGCTCAAGGCTGCAGGCGTGATCACTCTCCGTGCATGACAGCGCACATGGAAAGCTGTCGGCAGGATTAAACACACTTTGGAGGCTGCCTGTGATCTATCACTCTAAGTGCATGTGTAAGGAAATAGACCGGACCTCAAGTACCTGCATGCCGGGCCCGGAACTAGAAGGGCTGCATCCTCTGTTCCCGGGTGGACCCTGAGTGGGGCGGACCTCCCTCTGCTGTATGAGAGAGACAGTTTCCTGCTGACAGGAGGGGGCTGGGAGAGCCAGAAAAGGGTGTGCAGCAGCCGGCAGATAAAAGGAGAAAGCGTGCCAAAAGAGTTGGTGAGCAGCGTGCTCTGCTTCCCCCATCAGAGTGTCCCGGTGTGGCGACTAGCCATATAGAAGGAGCCCCAATTGCCTGCAGAGCAGAGCCGTGCCAGCAGAGCTGTGTCAGCAGAAAGAGCCATGTCAGCGGAGCAGAGCCGTGCCAGCAGTAAGAACGTGCATCCAGAGAGGAGCTGAGCCCGGGTGTCGCAGCAGACCAAGAGAGGAGTGCTCCAGTCGAGAGTACTAGCACCAGGCAGACCAGCGTTACCTGCCACCAACAGCGGGAACCAGGGAGAGCAGGACGTGCGGTGTGTGTCCAGTGACAGCCAGAGAGTACCAGGTGCTGTACATGACCTGACTGTGAGTACCGCACACGCGCTGCCTAAGATAAACCACACAGGACAGACACTCGTACCCTGATGTGGACACAGAATAGCTGTCCTGTCCTTTGTGACCTCACTACATCAGTTAAGACAGTTAAGGAGCCACGTTGGGCTCGTACCGGTCTGTGGCCCGTGCCTTTAATAGCCACAGAAGTAAATGGACAAGGGGCAGTGTAAGGTACTGGAGACCGACCACTGTCACCAGAAGATGGGGGGGGGGTATTGTTGTTCTATTGAGCCCCATTAATGGACACTGCATCATCCGTTACGGCGCAATTTAGTTTGCAGCAGGAGCTGCAAATTAAGGACTGCCTTACATCTATGCTAACGAACTGCCGTCATCTGAACCGTTGTTATATCCTTTGCCTTTAATGTACCGTTTGTCCCCCCTGACTAACCCTTTATCTCCCGACTGTTTAACTATTTACCTCCCTGCGTAGAGTATTCCCCTGTAAATAAACCTGTTAACGCTTGCTCTGCCTGCGTACCGTCACTGCATCCCGCGTTCCTGCTTGTTACCTTTTACACATGTGAGCACACATGGAAAGCTGTCGGCAGGATTGAACACACACTGGAGGCTGCATGTGATCACCACTACAATATTATGCGGTTCAACACAGAGCGTGATAAACTGTCGCTCAATTGCTGGCAATAATCTTAGTCATGAGTTAGACTACTTAGTGCAGTCGAAACACGTTGACTGGGTCATGTCGACCATGTCAATTTTTCTTTTGTATGCACTATATTTTCTTTTGAAAAATAAAAAAAGGAGAATCCATTCCTGTTGAGCCAGACTCCAATTTTTTCTTTTATCCTTGATTGGAGGCCAGGGCGAGGCCGGTGTCTGAGCTCCAGGTGGATGAGCATAGAGCAACTGGGTGAGCTGGAATCACGTTTTTATAAATGCTTTACTGCCATGAGTATGTGCATTATATACAGTCATATGTTAAAGTTTGGGCACCCCTATTAATGTTAACCTTTTTTCTTTATAACAATTTTGGTTTTTGCAACAGCTATTTCAGTTTCATATATCTAATAACTGATGTTATATTTCTGGATTCAAATGAGGTTTATTGTACTAACAGAACATGTGCAATCTGCATTTTAACAAAATTTGACCGGTGCAAAAGTATGGGCACCCTTATCATTTTCTTGATTTGAACACTCCTAACTACTTTTTACAGACTTCCTGAAGCACTAAATTGGTATTGTAACCTCATTGAGCTTTGAACTTCATAGCCAGGTGTATCAAATCGTGAGAAAAGTTTAACACTTCAGTGTCCCAAATAGTACAACTTTTTGACTACCATGGCTTTTATTGTGCAATTTATTTTCCACCAGATATGATGTTGGATTAACCAGACAGCAGGTAGCACAATCAATAAATCATCCGTGAGAATGACAGCTGGTGGGAGATTCATGCAGTCTGCAGAGCACATACTGACCGTCTTGATAGATAAAATATTTTCCAGTGAAATTTGTGGATTATGACTTTTTCCACTCCAATTACCAGCTGGGAAAAATGTCCAGGGTTTTTCTCACAGCTTAATGTGTCCCCAATTTTTGTACATTGGTCAATGTTACTTAATAAGAAAACAAGCCTATGTTGGTTTGTTGAGCTGCTGAAAGTCTCATTGATTCAAAGAATGGAAGTCTCATAGATCCTTGTATAAATGGTGCTGTAGTGAGTATATTCAACCCCCACTTCTACAGACAGTGAATGGAGTAGTGATTGCACATGCTCAATAGCACTCCATTCACACAGGTGAGGGGACCTTAGATTCCCCATTCTTGGTATATTGGTGGTCCCAGAGGTTGAAATCCAAAACAACTTACATTTATAATCCCTCTAAACTATGAATAGGTGATATACGTTGCATATAGGAAACCTTTTCAAGCTCTTTATTACAGATGACATAAATTTACGTAATATATAATGTCCTTGGCTTTGATGCAGGCTTCCACTCCAAGCCCGCATCTTTCCTCACACATGGCTGATTCGATGAGTCATTATGTCCCTCTAACAGCCACGAGTGGAGCAACAACAACAATCTACACGCGCCAGCAGGGGCGTGTCGTTCCACACTCCCATCGGCGTGTCCGTGACAGCGGGCCGGCATGATGGCGGGTCGGCTGATGACTCTTGTGTCTGTCATTACGATCCTACTGTGAAAGCCAGCCTGTGGCTTGTGTTCATAAGAATTTGTGATTTACTCTATTCATAGCTGTACTGATGCATTGCTGTGTATAGTACAGGCGTGCGGATGATTGCAGCTTCAACTCCCTAAGGGAACTCTTAAATATAGCAAAAAGTGGGGAAAAAAAATAATCCCACCCCCCAAAGCCAGATTTCAACTTCATGGCCAGGCCAAAATTTACAATTCTGATCAGTGTCACTTTATGTGGTAATAACTCTGGAATGATTTAATGGATCCCAGTGATCCGGAGATTGATTTCTTGTGACATTGTACTTCATGACAGTGGTAAAATTTGCTCCATATGACTTGCGTTTATTTGTGAAAATATCAGAAATTTGGCAACAATTTGGCTAGTTTCATGTCACACAAAATAGTTAATAAATAACAGTTACCACATGTCTACTTCGCATATGCATCATTTTTTTTAAACATTTTTTTGTTATGAAGTTAGGTTAAAAGTTGATAAGAAAAATTACTAATTTTTCCAACTTTCCAACTTTTCAAACTTACAAAACCATTTTTTAGGGACTTCTTCACATTTGAATACCCAAAAGAGACACCATTCTAATATCTGCACCCCTCAAAGTCCTTAAAGCTACATTCAAGAAAAAAATTAACATTTTACTTTTTTCCCTCAAAAATTTCACTTTAGCCCCAACTTTTTTATTTTAACAAGGGTGACAGGAGAACGTGGACCCCAAAATTTGTTAGGCAATTTCTTCTGAGTACACCGAAATCCCATATGTCGGGATGGGGGAAAACTACTGTTTGGACACATGGCAGGGCTCGGAAGGGAAGGAGCACTGTTTCAATTTTTGAATGCAAAAATGTCTGGAATCGAGAGCGAACGCCATTTCGAGTTTGGAAACCCCCCAAAAGTGACCCCATTTTGGAAACTAGACCCTTAAAGGAATATATCTAGATGTGTGAGCACATTGAACCCACAGGTGCTTCACATAAGTTTATACTGTAGAGCTGTTAAAATAAAAAATCGCATTTTTCCCACAAATTGTTCTTTTAGCTTTATTTTTTTTTACAGCTCTGACAAAAATTAAGAGACCACAGCAAAATTTTCAGTTTGTCTGATTTTTCTCTTTATAGGTATTGTAGGGATGTGACTCACTCAGGTGCAGCGGGAGACAATCAGGAGACAGGTTCTTCCAAAGTTCATAAGGTTTATTTCTGTCATAAACCATAAACCAGCGTGTCACCAAAAATAGCCTTTAGCTTAGGCAAACAAAACATAACCGTTCATGGTTGCAGACTCAGACCGCGAGTCTCAGCACATGCTGGGAGGTGTAGTCCTCCCCACATACAGCTCCCTGGTTCAGGAGCAGGCCACATTATAAGGCTGTAGCCACACCCACGAACCCAGCAGCTGACTGGTCACCTGACTGTGACCTCACCACAGGTCCTTCAAACAACAACAATAATAATATCTGGTAGGCTTTACATTATAGAGACAAGCCATTTATGAGGCACATATCGCCCATTGATTACATGACCCTTAGCCCTGCCACATACCTCCCCCCTCTGCCTAAAGCTGTAGGGCTTGGCACTTTCACCTACCAGGCAAGGGATTCTGGAGAGGGCATCGGCATTCCCATGTAGCTTCCCGGCCCTATGCTCTACATGGAAGCTGAAGTCTTGTAGGGCTAAGAACCAGCAGGTGACCCTAGCATTCTTGCCCTTTGTTTCCCTCATCCACTTGAGTGGGGCATGGTCGGATATTAACCTAAACTTCCGTCCCACCAGGTAGTACCGTAATGTGTCCACTGCCCATTTTATGGCCAAACACTCCTTCTCTACAACTGAGTAATTTCTCTCACAAGAAGTCAACTTCCTACTCAAGTAGAAAACAGGATGCTCCTCCCCACGTATCTCTTGGGAGAGGACTGCTCCTACCCCGACATCTGAGGCATCTGTCTGGAGGACAAATTCACGTTTAAAGTCTGGGGCCACCAAAACGGGTTGCTTACAAAGAGCTCCCTTCATTTCTTGGAAGGCTGACTCTGCTTCTTCGGACCAGCTGACCATCACTGACTTCGTCCCCTTAAGCAGATCAGTTAGAGGTGCAGCCATTGTGGCAAAGTTTGGGATGAACCTCCTGTAATATCCCACAATCCCCAGGAAAGCTTTAACTTGCTTCTTTGACAGAGGTCTCGGCCATGTCTGAATTGCTTCCACTTTATTGATTTGGGGTTTGATCTCGCCACGCCCCACTACATATCCGAGGTACTTGGCTTCTTCTCTCCCCAAGGCACACTTCTTCGGGTTTATTGTAAACCCCGCCTCTCTTAGAGCATCAAACACTGCTTGGACCTTCTCCAGGTGAGTCTCCCAGTCCGGGGTAAAGATGACGATATCATCTAGATATGCTGCAGCATATAGCTTATGAGGCGCAAGGATTCTATCCATCGCCCTCTGGAAGGTTGCTGGAGCTCCCTGTAGGCCAAACGGCATCCGGACATACTGGAAGCACCCGTCTGGTGTGGAGAATGCCGTCTTCTCCTTGGCTTCCTGTGCCATGGGAATCTGCCAATATCCCTTTGTCAGATCCAAAGTGGTTATGTACCTGGCAGGTCCATGTCTCTCGATGAGCTCATCAACGTGTGGCATGGGATAAGCGTCGAACTTGGAGGCCTCATTCAGCTTCCGGTAATCGTTGCAGAACCTCCATTCACCATCAGGTTTTGGGACCAGGACAATCGGGCTCGACCAGCCGCTCTTGGATTCCTCAATGACCCCGAGCTTCAACATACGCTGCACCTCCTTGGAGATTACCTCTCGCCGGGCCTCAGGAATACGATAGGGTTTCACGTTCACCCGCACATGTGGCTCGGTCAGAATTTCGTGCTCCACCACCTTCGTGCACCCTGGCAACTCTGAGAACAGGTCGCGGTTTTTCTGGAGTAACTCCCGGCACTGCTGTTTCTGGGCCTTCGACAGAGTCTCCGCTATGGTAACGGCTCCAACCTCCCCTTCTAGGTTGCCCAGCAAGCACGGAGTTACCGCTGGCTCTCTATCTTGCCATGGCTTGATAAGGTTAACATGGTAAACCTGGTATGGCTTCCGTCTTCCGGGTTGGTGGATCTTGTAGTTTACTTCTCCCAGCTTCTCCACCACCTCATATGGCCCTTGCCACTTGGCCAAGAACTTACTTTCCACCGTCGGGATTAGCACGAGAACTCGGTCTCCCGGATTGAACTGCCTCACTCTGGCTGACCGGTTGTAGACCCTGGCCTGAGCCTCTTGTGCCTGGCGGAGATGTTCTTTAACAATGGGCATCACCTTCGCAACCCTCTGCTGCATCAGTGCCACATGCTCAATGATGCTTCTGTGGGGCGTGACTTCGGCTTCCCAGGTTTCCTTGGCTATATCTAGGAGACCTCGCGGATGCCGGCCGTACAGAAGCTCGAAGGGGGAGAACCCCGTGGAGGCCTGGGGAACTTCACGGATAGAAAACAGTAAATACGGTAAGAGACAGTACCAGTCTCTACCATCTTCCTCTATGACTTTTCTCAGCATGCTCTTCAGTGTCTTGGTAAACCTCTCAACAAGGCCATCTGACTGCGGATGGTACACTGAAGTCCTTAACTGGGAAATTTGCAAGACTGCACAATTCTCTTATCACCTTGCTCATAAAAGGTGTCCCCTGGTCGGTCAGGATCTCCTTCGGCAAACCCGTCCGGGAAAACACATGGACCAGCTCGCGGGCTATACTCTTCGTGGAGGAGTTTCTCAGGGGAATGGCCTCAGGATAGCGTGTGGCATAGTCCAGGATGACTAATATATACTGATGGCCCCGAGCTGATTTAACTAAGGGACCGACTAAGTCCATTGCAATTCTCTCAAATGGCACCTCAATAATGGGCAGTGGCACAAGAGGGTTCTGAAAATGAGATGTGGGGGCAGTTAACTGACATGTCGGGCAGGACCTGCAATAGTTTACTATTTCCCGGTGACACCCAGGCCAGTAGAACCTCTGTACAATCCGTTCCTGGGTTTTTTCCACTCCCGGGTGTCCCCCCAAGATGTGTGAATGGGCCATGTCCAACACTTTTCGTCTATAGGGGGCTGGTACTATTAACTGCTCTGCCACCTCCTCCCTTATTTTCGTGACCCGGTACAACAATTCCCCACTCAACATAAAATGGGGAAACCTTGTGTCTGCTCCCGGCTCTTGTGCAACCCCATTAATGACGGTGACATTGTTAAAGGCTTCCCTTAGTGTGGGGTCCCTATGTTGGGCAGTCCCAAAATTCTCCCCGGCCACCCCTAACTCCGGGATGTCAGGTACAGGGGACCCTTCCTCTTCATCCCCAACAAGGACACATAAAGGAAACTCGTCTGCGTCTGGTGGTGGCGATACCTCAGTGGGGTGGATTGGTTCCTTGCTCTGGCTAGCACACTCAGTACCCACCCCCCACAGATCCCAAAACAGACAGAAATCCCGGCGAATAATTATAGGATGCAACAGGTCTCGAACAACGCCAACTTCCTGCGACTCGGTGCCATGCGCCGTTTCAATATTCACCCTAGCCATAGGGTAGTCCTTTGCATCGCCATGTATGCACCGAACACCAATCTTTTTACCCGGGAGTATGTTTAGAGGAAAACTGGCCCTCACAAGGGTCACCAAGCTCCCGGAGTCCAGAAGCGCCATTACTGCTCGACCATTCACCTTCACGGGACACGCTTGTGGCCCCTTGTTAGGTAGCGAGTTCACACTGCAGGCTGGATATGCGTAGTATGAACTACGGCGTCCCATGCTGCAGTCCATCTGCTCGGTGGTCTGGGGACAACGGGCCGCTATATGTCCTGGCTCATGACACTTCCAGCAAATAACACCCGAGGGGACCTTGGGCACCGCCTCCCCCGCCCCTTTTGACCTTGGACGCACCACCCCTTTTTGTGACTCCGCCCCCTGCTGGGACCCCCAATACGGAATGGGCTGCTTCCCCAAGGAACCTTCCATCCCCTGGTATCTCTCGACCAGCCCAACCGGTTCATCAGCATTTTGGGGATCACCCTGGGCAACCCAAGTCTGTAGAGGTCTCGGCAGAGAATGCACAAACCGATCCATCACAACTCGCTCTACCATCTGTGCCGGGGAAGCCGACTCTGGCTGCAGCCATTTCTGGACCAGGTGCAACAGGTCAAACATTTGGGAGCGCGGGGGTTTGTCCCTGGGATAGGCCCAACGATGCACTCTCTGTGCCTTGGTAGTCATTGTTACCCCCAAGCGGGCGAGAATTTCCGCTTTTAATTTGGGATACTCTCTGGCATCTTGTACCGTCAGGTCAAAGTATGCCTTCTGGGGCTCCCCCGTTAGGTATGCGGCCAGTACCTCCGCCCACCGCTCTGGCTGAAGTTTTTCCCTCTCAGCCACCCTTTCAAACACCGTCAGGAAGGCCTCAACATCATCCTCAGGGGTCATTTTTTGTAATGCGCGTCTTACCGCCATCTCGACGTCGGTGGCATCAGCCCGACCTGGGGTTGGGGCGCTCGTCCTGCCCTCCTGGATGGCAGTTGCCAGAAGCTGCATCTGCTGCCGTTGTTCCTGCTGGCTCTGCTGGAACTGCTGCCGCTGCTCCTGCTGGATCTGCTGTAACAACAGCTTGTTGGTTTCCTGCTGTAGTGCCTGGGACTGGACCAGGTGTTTCAGCAGGTCCTCCATGATTCCCGGCAGTGCTTGTTGCCCCGCTGCAAACTTCACCCAGGACATGCAGCAACTGTCTCAAGTCTCTGCTGGGACCGCTGCCCGCACGTGTACCACCAATTGTAGGGATGTGACTCACTCAGGTGCAGTGGGAGACAATCAGGAGACAGGTTCTTCCAAAGTTCATAAGGTTTATTTCTGTCATAAACCATAAACCAGCGTGTCACCAAAAATAGCCTCTAGCTTAGGCAAACAAAACATAACCGTTCGTGGTTGCAGACTCAGACCGCGAGTCTCAGCACATGCTGGGAGGTGTAGTCCTCCCCACATACAGCTCCCTGGTTCAGGAGCAGGCCACATTATAAGGCTGTAGCCACACCCACGAACCCAGCAGCTGACTGGTCACCTGACTGTGACCTCACCACAGGTCCTTCAAACAACAACAATAATAATATCTGGTAGGCTTTACATTATAGAGACAAGCCATTTATGAGGCACATATCGCCCATCGATTACACGACCCTTAGCCCTGCCACAGTATATTTTTGAGTAAATTGTAAATTGTTCTTTTATTCTATAAACTACTGACAACATGTCTCCGATTTTCCAAGCAATAAATTTTATATTTGCGCTAACATATTCCGCAGTGCTTTACAGTTTTGCAAATATTTTCATCACTGTCCCTGAAGGGGCTCACAATCTAAATTCCCTATCAGTATGTCTTTGGAGTGTGGGAGGAAACCGGAGTGCCCGGAGGAAACCCACGCAAACACAGGGAGAACATACAAACTCCTTGCAGATGTATTTTTTTCTAAAAATGAGAAATGGTCAAAATTAAATAAAAGAACCAGTGCTTTCAGACCTCAAATAATGCAAAGAAAATGAGTTCATAATCATTTAGAAACAACAATACTAATGTTTTAACTCAGGAAGAGTTCTTAAATCAATATTTTGTGGAATAACCATGATTTTTAACCACAGCTTTCATGCGTCTTGGCATGCTTTCCACCAGTCTTTCACACTGCTCCTGGCGCAAAAATTAAAGCAGTTCTTCTTTGTTTGATGGCTTGTGACTATCCAGCATCCTCTTGATTACATTCCAGAGGTTTTCAATGGGGTTCAGGTTTGGAGAATGGGCTGCCCATGACAGGGTTGTGATGTGGTGGTCTCTTAATTTTTGCCAGAACTGTATTTTCACAAGGATAGCAGGAGAAAATAGACTCCAAAATTTGTTGTGCAATTTCTCCTGAGTGCACTGAAACCACATATGTGGGGGTAGATTTACTGTATGGGTGCATGGCAGGGCTTGGAAGGGAAGTAGCACCGTTTTTGAAAGCAAAAATTGCTGGAATCAAGTGTGGATGCCACGTCACATTTGGAGAGCCCCTGATGTGCTTGAACAGTGGAAACCCCTGATAAGTGTCCCCATTTTGAAAACTAGACCCCTCAAGAAATGTATCTACATGTGTGATGAGCACCTGTAACCCCCAGGTGCTTCACAGAACTTTATAAGATTGAGCCCAGAATGAAAAATCATATTTTTCCCACAACTGTTTTAGCCCCAAATTTTGTGTTTTCACAAGGATAACAGGAGAAAATGCACCGTACAATTTGTTGTGCAATTTCTCCTGAGTATACCAATACTTCATATATGGAGAAAAACTACTGTTTGGGTCCACGGCAGGGTTGATAAGGAAAGGAGCACCATTTGACTTTTGAATGAAAAATTGCCTGAAATTATTAGTGGACGTCATTTCGCGTTTGGAGAGTCACTGATGTGACTAAACAGTGGTAACACCCCACAAGTGACCCTATTTTGGAAACTAGATCCCTCAAGGAATGTATCTAGATGAGTGAGCACCTGAGCCTCCAGGTGCTTCACAGAAGTTTATAACGTAGAGCTGTGAAAATGAAAAATCATACTTTTCCCACAAAAATGTTCTTTTAGCTCCAATACTTTTAATTTCACAAGGGTAACAGGACCATACAATTGTTGGGCAATTTCTTTTGAGTACACCAATGCCCGACATGTGGTCTACTTTTGTGGCACAGTGCAAAGCTCAGAAGGGAAGATGCGCCATATTGAAATTCCAATTTTGCTGGAATGGTTTGAGGGTGCCATGTCAAATTTTGCAGCGCCTCTGAGGTGCCAGAACAGCAAATTCCCCCCATAAGTGCTGTAATTTTACAAACCACACCCCTCAATGAATTCATCTAGGGGTGCAGTGAGTATGTTCATACAACATGTGCCTCACAGAAATTTATAGCATTGGCCAGTGAAGAAAGAATAATTACATTTTTATCACTAAAATGTTATTTTATCCCCAAAGTTTTATTTTTATAAGAGCTAATAGGAAAAAATGGACATCTCAGTTTGTTCTGCAATTTCTCCTGAGTGTGCCTTTACCCTGCATGTAATTGGGAACTACTTTTGAGGCACAGTGTAAAACTCAGAAAGGAAGAAGCGCCATATTATAGTACAGATTTTACTGTTATGGTTTGTGGGTGCCATGACCCACTAGAAGAGTCCCTGAAGTGCCAAAACAGCAAAACCCACCATGAGTGATCCCATTTAACAAACTACACCGCTAAATGAATTCATCTAAGGGTGCAGTGATCATATTGACACAATGGGTGTGTCGCAGACTATTATACCATTGGATAGTGAAGAAAAAAATCATCACATTTTTACCACAAAAAACAGTTGTTTTAGCCCTTGATTTTATATTTTTACATGGGGAATGGGTAAAAATGGCACTACAATTTGTTATACAATTTTTGCTGAATGTAGAAATAACCCATACGTGGCTGTACAGTACTGCTTAGCCACATTGTGAGACTCGGGAGCGGCGAAGCACTATTTGACTCCTGAAGCACAGATTTTCCTAGAATGTCATGCTACTGCAGTGCAGTATAGCGCAACCTCCACCAGGGTGTGCTGGTGAGGGAAGAGAGGTTGCACACATAGTAACATAGTTAGTAAGGCCGAAAAAAGCCATTAGTCCATCCAGTTCAGCCTATAAAATTCTGTCAGAATAAATCCCCAGATCTACGTCCTTCTAAAGAACCTAACAATAACTGTAAGATACAATATTGTTACGCTCCAGGAAGACATCCAGGCCTCTCTTGAACCCTTCGACTGAGTTCGCCATCACCACCTCCTCAGGCAGGGAATTCCAGATTCTCACTGCCCTAACAGCAAAGAATCCTCTTCTATGTTGGTGGAAAAACCTTTTCTTCTCCAGACGCAGAGAATGCTCCCTTGTGACCGTCACCTTCCTTGGTATAAACAGATCCTCGGAGAGATATTTGTATTGTCCCCTTATATACTTATACATGGTTATTAGATCGCCCCTCAGTCGTCTTTTTTCTAGACTAAATAATCTTAATTTTGCTAATCTCTCTGGGTATTGTATTTCCCCCATCCCCTTTATTAATTTTGTTGCCCTCCTTTGTACCCGCTCTAGTTCCATTATATCCTTCCTGAGCACTGGTGCCCAAAACTGTACACAGTACTCCATGTGCGGTCTAACCAGAGATTTGTACAGAGGCAGTATAATGCTCTCATCATGTGTATCCAGACCTCTTTTAATGCACCCCATGATCCTGTTTGCCTTGGCAGCCGCTGCCTGGCACTGGCTGCTCCAGGTAAGTTTATCATTAACTAGGATCCCCAAGTCCTTCTCCATGTCAGATTTACCCAGTGGTTTACCGTTCAGTGTGTAATGGTGATATTGATTCCTTCTTCCCATGTGTATAACCTTACATTTATCATTGTTAAACTGCATCTGCCACCTTTCGGCCCAAGTTCCCAACTTATCCAGATCCATCTGTAGCAGAATACTATCTTCTCTTGTATTGACTGCTTTACATAGTTTTGTATCATCTACAAATATCGATATTTTACTGTGCAAACCTTCTACCAGATCGTTAATAAATATGTTGAAGAGAATAGGTCCCAACACCGACCCCTGCGGTCCCCACTGGTCACAGCGACCCAGTTAGAGAATATACCATTGATAACCACCCTCTGCTTTCTATCACTAAGCCAGTTACTTACCCATTTACATACATTTTCCCCCAGACCCAGCATTCTCATTTTGTGTACCAACCTCTTGTGTGGCACGGTATCAAACGCTTTGGAAAAATCAAGATATACCACATCCAATGACTCACCTTGGTCCAGTCTATAGCTTACCTCTTCATAGGAAATGATTAGATTGGTTTGACAGGAAGGATTCCTCATAAACCCATGCTGATATGGCGTTAAACAGTTATTCTCATTGAGATAATCCAGTATAACATCCCTCAGAAACCCTTCAAATATTTTACCAACAATAGAGGTTAGACTTACTGGCCTATAATTTCCAGGTTCACTTTTAGAGCCCTTTTTGAATATTGGTACCACATTTGCTATGCGCCAGTCCTGTGGAACTGACCCCGTCGCTATAGAGTCTCTAAATATAAGATATAATGGCTTGTCTATTACATTACTTAGTTCTCTTAGTACTCGTGGGTGTATACCATCCGGACCAGGAGATTTATCTATTTTAATCTTATTTAGCCGGTTTTGCACCTCTTCTTGGGTTAGATTGGTGACCCTTAAGATAGGGTTTTCTTTGTCTCACGGCATTTCACCTAGCATTTCATTTTCCACCGTGAAGAAGGTGTTTAATATATTAGCTTTTTCCTCATCATCTACAACCATACTTTCCTCACAATTTTTTAATGGGCCTACACTTTCTCTTTTGATTTTTTTACTATTGATATAGTTGAAGAACAGCTTGGGATTAGTTTTACTCTCCTTAGCAATGTGCTGCTCTGTTTCCTTTTTGGCAGCTTTAATTATTTTTTTTGATAAAGAATTTTTCACCTTATAGTTTTTTAGCGCTTCAACGGTGCCATCCTGCTTTAGTAGTTTAAATGCTTTCTTTTTACTGTTAATTGCCCCTCTTACTTCTTTGTTTAGCCACATTAGATTTTTCCTATTTCTTGTCCTTTTATTCCCACAAGGTATAAACCGCTTACAGTGCCTATTAAGGATGTTCTTAAACATTTCCCATTTAATTTCTGTATTCTTATTTCTGAGGACATTGTCCCAGTCAACCAGATTAAGGGCATCTCTAAGCTGGTCAAACTTTGCCTTCCTAAAGTTCAGTGTTTTTGTGACTCCCTGACATGTCCCCCTAGCGAAAGACAAGTGAAACTGTACAATATTGTGGTCGCTATTTCCTAGATGCCCAACAAACTGCAGATTTGCTATTCTGTCAGGTCTTTTAGATAGTATTAGGTCTAAAAGTGCTGCTCCTCTGGTTGGATACTGCACCAATTGTGAAAGATAATTATTCTTGGCTAATAGCAGAAACCTGTTGCCTTTATGGGTTTCGCAGGTCTGTTTCCCAGTTAATATCCGGGTAGCGTAGCAACACTGAGCAGCAGCACAAGTACCACCAGTTGGCGAAAGTGTGGTCAGACAAGCCGAGTCAGAAACAGTCAGGAGCAGAAGTACCGGAGGTCACAGCAGTACACGTGGTTAGAAACAAGCCAGGGGGTCAGCAACGGTTGGAAGTGGATAAGACAAAGACAGAAGACAGAAGTAGGTTTGAATGCAAGCCAAGTCAAAACCAGGGCATCAACAAACTTACAGGGAAACACTGAGTCAGGACAGACAGAGGGAATAAACAGACACGAGGCAAGTCAGGGATCACAGCAGGTCAAATCAAGTTATACCAGAGTCAGATACACACGCCGAAGGCAGAACTATATCTGACACCGCCTGCAGGGTGCAGCAGAGCTAAATAGCAAACCTGAGACCAGACTGAGGCTGAGAAAAGTTAACCCCTGAAATGACCAGACTGGGAACATGGAAAGACAGGACTCAAAACCCGGTCTGGATCATGACAGAATAATTTGCAGACTCTATAAAAAGAGCCCTTAAGTGCTAGAAGAGTGTATATCCCCCCTCAAGTGACCCCATTTTGAAAATTATACCCCTTTGGGAATTTATCTACAGGTGTAGTGATGATTTGACTCCATGGATGATTTCCAGAAACAAGCAGCAGTAGATATTGCTGAGTGAAAATTGCAAATCTGCTATTATGGTTCCCAGTATGTTATAGTGCCCTATACGCTGCAGTGCACAGTACATTATGCCCAGCTAGTACTTCTGGAGACATGGCCCGATAAATTATGCAGGCTCTCATCACTACAGAAATGCCAAACATGTTGATGCTAAATATGATTTAGGCACACTATGGGGCTCAGAAGGGAGAGGGGCATTTGTATTTGGGAGTGCAGAACTCCCTGGATTTTTGGGGGGTGAGGAGCCATAGCGCTTTTTCAGAGCCTTTGTACTATCAGTAACGTGGAAAACCCCTATATTTGCATTGACAGATGACCTGAGTGGGGACTTGATTTTTTTGTGGATTGAGTTTAAGCTTTTATTGGGAACATTTTACATAACATTTGGGATTCCATTTATCCTGCACTCTGTGCTGAACACTTACATCAGGGTTTCCATCTAAATCTCCAAATGACATGAATCAGATGAAACCCCTAAGGGATCCATTCACTATAATGAGGCAGCAGAGCTACTCTGGACTCCGTTTTTTAAGTGGTGTCCGTCTTTTAAGAGGTACAGAAAACTGTGGCCGACAAGCTTTTATGCACGCCTAAAAAGATGGACACCACTGGATCCAAGGCTAGATAGCACCCACAGTGTCCCCATCTGCCTCATTATAGAAATTTTTTTGCCCGGGATTCAGTCTGAATCACGTATTTCAGAGATTTGTATAGAAATCCCATTGTAAGTGCTCAGCGTAGAGTGCAGGATAAATGTGCGCCGATTCTTACTGCTATCCGTGGGAGGCAGAATGAATAAATCAATAGTAGGACAAGAATTGGTTTTATTCATTTTTTACATCATTCCTCATGTGGTATAAGTGACTAGACAACTTTATTCTTTGGGTTCTGCGATTACAGCGATACCAGATTTATATCTTTTTTTGTTTGGATACTATCACACACTCAAAGACACTTTTTGTTTGCAAAATGCATCACCATATTTTGAGATCTATAATTTTTTCCATATTTCTGCCAACAGAGTCATTTGAGGCCTTGCTTCTTGTGGGATGAGTTGACGTTTTTATTGGTACCATTTTCGGGCATATGACATTTTTTGATCGCTTTCTAGTCTGATTTTTGGAAGGCAGATTGTACAAAGACCAGTAAATCAGGAATTTTCATTTTATTTATGCCATTCTGGGTGTTGTAAGATTTATATGGCAGGTTTATTCTTCGTGTCAGTACGATTAGAACGATACCAGATTTATGATTTGGCACTTTTACTTATTAAAAAATTATTTTATACAAAAAAGAATTATTTTTGGTTCGCTGTACTCTGAGAGCTATAACTTTATTTTTCCACTGATAGAGCTGTTTGGCAGCTTGTTTTTGCAGGATAAGATGACGTTTTCTGCTATAGCATTTTTATTTACATTCGTCTTTTTGATCGCGTTTTATTCCACTTATTGTTGGCCAGTGTAATGAAAAAGCAATTTTTTTGCCTTTTTATTTAATTTTTTACGTTGTTCACGGAAGGGGTTAACTAGTGTGACCTGTTGTGCTCAGAACCGTTGATTGGCAGCACAGAGTGGTCAAAGACTGCTCCTGCCGTCAATTCAGCTGCCTCTGCTCATGTCAGATCGACACAGCGGCGGCTTATTTTCCGCTATGTCAACAGGGCATGACTTCCAACGTTGTGCCCCAGTTATGCAGCGGGGATCCGGCTGTCAATCAGGATGACATCAGCAATCTCTCCCTGTCAACAGAGCAGAGCGGAAAAGAAGCTGCCGCTGTGACGTCAGCAGAGGCAGCTGAATCTATGACCGCTCTGTGCCGGCGAAGAACAGTGGCGGGCACAGCAGGCAGGTAAGTAGCAACTACCGGGCCTGTTAGTGATTAGGCATATTTTTTGTGTTTTTTTTTTACAAAATCCTGGATATGCCCTTTATCATTAATACCCACCTTTGCAGGTAGAAATCAATGCCATAGAAAAGCCTTCCATGGATGTGAACATTGTTAATTCATTTATTATACATAATTATCTAAAATTTTACATCTTTAGGGCATATCTGTCTAGATGCGCTTAGTCCATTTTTTCCAAATTTACACAGTGAAAATAATTTTACTTTAGCATTCAATATTTAGGAATATATACATGAAATCAATATATAGTGTAGTAAAAAACAACCACCCAAATCCCATGGTTGGCTGCCTCTGGAAAGGTGGACAGACCCTTTCAAAAACGATGTACAAAACAATGCTACAATAGAAATATTGATAAATTAACCACAAAGCACAAATAATAAAAGGAACTAGCAAATTAGTAATAGGAAATGGGATCTGGATAGAAAATCCAAACCAGGAATAGACCTACATTAATGGGTAATTAGATGACTACAGTCAGGTTATTGTTTAGGCCATCTGGTCAAAATGACCTCAACCTCTTTGTCTAAAGCACTTTAGGATTCCACAGTATCTTAATCCTGTCTTCTTGTCATCATTCATTAGCTTTGTAAATTAGAAAAAAAAATCATAATTAAGTGTGGCAGTGCTGCTTCAGTGCTACGTCTATGGTTCTGCAACTAGAGAAGGTAGTAATGACGGTGCTTCTTCAGGAAATAAGCTTTCATTCAATTAGACATGTCATTGGAAAATCTTGCAAAATGATCCATTTTCTTAAAAAAAAGGAAATAAATGAGTATGGCATTTTAATGTTCTATCATTACTTTATGTAGAGTTAAAAGGGCATCAGAAATTCAGCTCTTCCTTAACCAAACAGTGTACAATAAAAAATTATATATTTTTAAGCAATAAATACTTACACAGTTGTATTATGGAATAGTAGATATTTTGAGATCTACAAAGCAGTTTACAGGACCCATACTGCCTACTGTTCCATTCTATACCTAGGTATTCTAGGGGAACAATAAAGGCATAATAAAGTGGTACAGGACTCAATACTATGTGGACTCTGTGTTTTGCTGCACAGACTCCATGTATGCATGCTAACATATTTATTAGCCCTTGGTTGGACTATATTGCAGCAGGTATACTAGTCCTCTACTGATAATCTTCTGATAAAACAGTCATTTTAGCAAAACTACAGCAAGGAACCCAATAAGTGATATATCATTTAACATATGCTTCCGGCAATTGCGCCAGAAATCCGCCCATCGGTGACCCCCGTCACATGATCGCGGGTCACCGATGGGTTGGCATAACAACCAGACATCTCCTGCAGACTTCTATGGTTGTCATTGCCGGACTGCTATGAGCGCCGCCAAGTCAGCAATGATCATCGCCTGTGTGTAGCAGAGCTGATCGGATTATGGCAGCTTATAGTCTCCCATGGAGACGCATGCCAAAAGTTAAAAAAAAGTTTTTAAAAATATAAAGGTTCAAATCACCGCCCTTTTGCCCATTCAAAATAAAACAATAAAAAAAATCAAACCTACACATATTTGGGATCGCCGCATTCAGAATTGCCTGATCTATCAATATAAAAAAGAAGCGTTAAACGGCGTAATGAGAAAAAAAAGTAAAAAAAGCCAGAATTACTTTTTTTGGTCTCCGCAACATTGCATTAAAATGCAATCACGAGTGATAAAAGATTGTATCTGCACCAAAATGATATCATTAAAAACGTCAGCTCGGTACACAAAAAATACAGTCATATGTTAAAGTTTGGGCACCCCTATTAATGTTAACCTTTTTTCTTTATAACAATTTTGGTTTTTGCAACAGCTATTTCAGTTTCATATATCTAATAACTGATGGACTCAGTTATATTTCTGGATTCAAATGTGGCTTATTGTACTAACAGAAAATGTGCAATCTGCATTTAAACAAAATTTGACCGGGTGCCCAAACTTTAACATATGACTGTAAGCCCTCACCCAACCCAAGATCACAAAAACTGGAGATGCTACGGGTATCGGAAAATGGCACAATTTTTTTTTTAACAAACTTTGGAATTTTTTTTCAACACATATAAAATAAAAAGAACCTAGACATGTTTGGTGTCTACGAACTCATAATGACCCGGAGAATCATAATGGCGGGTCAGTTTTAGCATTTAGTGAACATGGTAAAAAAAAAAAAAAAAAACAAAAAAACAATTGTGGAATTGCACTTTGTTTGCAATTTCACCGCACTTTAATTTTTTTTCCCATTTTCCAGTACACAATATGATAAAACTGATGGTGTAGTTCAAAAGTGCAACTCGTCCTGCAAGAAATAAGCCCTCACATGGCCATATTGTCAAAAAATAAAAAAGTTATGGCTCTGGGAAGAAGGGGAGAAAAAAACGAAAACGCAAAAATGAAAATACCACTGGTCATGAAGGGATTAATCTATTATAGCGATTATCTCTATAGACAAAACAAAACAAGTGTGGTTTGCTAATTAAACATATTTAATAATAATAATAATAATCTTTATTTATATAGCGCCAACATATTCCGCAGCGCTTTACAGTTTAACAGTTTCAAAACACAAGACATAAGTAACAACTTTAACAATACAATAATTAAAGCAAAATAAGACGACCCTGCTCGTGAGAGCTTACAATCTACAATGAGGTGGGGGAGATACAGAGTACAGGTGTGTATTTACAATGATGGTCCAGCCATCTTAAGGGAGTGAGGGATGGATGGAGATAGTGAATGGGCTACATATTCACACTTACACATAGAATGATTTTGATTAGTGAACGTGATAGGCCGCTCTGAACAAATCTGTTTTGAGGGAGCGCCTGAAATTATGCAAATTGTGGATAGTCCTAATTTCTTGGGGTACAGCATTCCAGAGGATTGGCGCAGCGCGGGAGAAGTCTTGGAGTCGGGAGTGGGAGGTACGGATTAGTGCAGAGGTAAGTCGAAAGTCGTTTGCAGAGCGCAGCGGTCGGTTAGGCCGATACACAGAAATGAGGGAGGAGATGTAGGGGGGTGCTGCACTGTGGAGAGCTTTGTGGGTGAGAACAAGTACTTTGAATTGGATCCTATAATGAATGGGCAGCCAGTGTAAGGACTGGCGAAGAGCGGACGCGTCCGAGTACCGATTAGCCAGATGGATGACCCTGGCTGCTGCATTAAATATGGACTGGAGAGGGGATAGTCGAGTAACAGGGAGGCCAATTAATAGAGCGCTGCAGTAATCCAGGCGGGAGTGAATCAGTGCTACAGTGAGGGTTTTTGTTGTTTCCATGGTGAGAAAAGGGCGGATTCTAGAGATGTTCTTTAGGTGTAAGCAGCAAGAGCGGGCAAGAGATTGTATATTGGATGTGAAGGAGAGATTGGTGTCAAATATAACACCCAAACATATTTAAGAATATATTTGTTATAAAATTTTCTTGCTTTACTTTTTTCCACCAGATAACCACTTTAAGAATTACAATGAAAAGTTAAAATGGAAAGACTTTTGCTCCACCATTTATCTTTGATGCATAATGAATAACTAGACATACCGGTAAGCAGTTCACTGTAGAATATAGCTCATTGGTGTGAACTGTCTCCTTCCTTTAGTTTACTGACTCATTTTCTTTGAAGCTTGGGGGAGACAGGTGTTGTGTCCTGGCCAATTACTAGGTACACATCTGTTTTGGGCCATCTTCAATTGGGTCTGGAGCGACCAAGTCTTTTTAACTATGTCTCTAAAGGACGGGTTACCCATGAGACAATAGAAGGCTAATTTGCCAGATCGTCTTCGTTACTAACAGTTATATATTATTAAATGCATTTTTTTTCCCCATTTTGTTATATCAATATGATTTTTTTTCTGAGGAAGACATCGTTTTGATGATTACACTTGATTTTTAATTATTTGTTTCGTTGAGCAAACACTCCCTATAGAAGCACTTATATGTCCTAGACATGTTTTGGATCCTTTTTTTCGAGCAATTATTGTAATTATTTCAGAAGAATTTGATGGCACTTGTAACAGCCAACTGGTTCACAGCTGTTGGGAATAGAGAAAAACACAAGGCATGATAAAATCGAATTACACAAACTTTAAAGTGAAATTCAGAAATCATACACATTCCTTTTCCAGACTAATATTCATAAAGAAACATGAAAAGTGCTAAAATAATTAATAACGAGTGACATATGAATGAAGTAATGCACATATACTGCTCACAAAATACAACCAGAAAAACACTATATAATAGATATGCATCTGACACTCAGGCCGGAGAGTCTCTGGGAAGTGTCGACGGAAATACGCTTTGGGCATCGTGGTCACTTGGGACCCAGTATCCACCAGGCAACGCACAGCCCGACCATCAAACTCGGCCCAGACCAGCGGGTACGTAGACACCAGATTTGTGCAACTTTCACTACTCCTTCCTTTCCATTCAGGCTCGGAGCCCTCTAGTTTAACGGGCGGCGCGGCCGGGGCCCATTCCTCCGTGTACATTCCATAGCCATATGTCTCACTTTTCTGCAGTTATAATAAGTGAAGGGCTTCTGTCGGCCGAACCTTCTGGCATTGTTACGAGCATCTGCTTCGCCTTGGCACCCGTACTGACTGGTTTCAACTTTCTCCTTCACCAGAGCCAGCTCCCCTTAAATGTTCAACAGCTCCTTTTTCATCTCTTCAACCCTTTGGGGTTCAGCAACTATCTTCAATGCTGCTTCACCACTCTGGACCTTCCCTACCGGGACCGTCACCACCTGCTCCTGTTCACATAAGCGGGCCTCTTTTCCTATGTCAGCAAAAGTGATACGAGAGTCTGCCGCACCCGCTCTCTCAGAGACTACTTGGTCAGAGCGTTCCGCAGGCCACTCACCAACAAGTCATGCAATACGACATCTGCCGGCCCTAGCCACACTACATCCTTTCTAACAATGGCAGTGTGTAACTCTTGTAGCATATTCATATACTGTGTAACCGTCTCTCCCTCTCTTTGCATGCGGCTAAACAGGCGAGTCCTAAGTTCTCCTTCATCAGTGGGGTCCCCTCTAAGATTTGGAGTACTTTGGTAAAAGTATCACTGTCTCGGGGGGGGTACGCAATATCACGGAGTCTCTAGCCTCTCCATCCAAAGCCATAATGGCCACCTTGGTCTCGAGCACGGGGGTCATAGGGTGCATTCTCATCATACCCCTCATGCACTCCGTCCAACTCCACAGCATAGAATTGGACCCTGTAAATTTAGGCAAGTTACTCAGCATGACCCCCAGGGAGAAACTGGTTCTGGGCTTAGCCGCCTGTTCTGCTGCTTCCGTGCTATTGGACTGCATCGTGCCGACTATGCCAAATGTAAGAAGGCACTGGAAATGAGGTTTGTTGGATGCAGTGAAGAGCCGGAGGCAGAAAAGGGGTTAACAGGATTTACTACAACAGGTTATGGATGTACAAGAAATACTTAGCGCAGGGAGATGAAATCAACAACGAAATGGCACAGGAACACTGAGCACAACAACAGAATTCGCACAAAAACACAATATTTGGAAAAAAGGTGTACGAAAAAGAGATAACTTATCACTTTCAGTTCTTGTTGGGGGAAGGCAGGAATATCTCCCGCAGGCGTCGTAGATCATGGACAATGTCTCTGTTGTCTCCCCTGGGCAGAGGTGCCCGGGGAACTTCCTCCGGCAGCAGCTTCCTGACGCCTTTTTCTGGCTGCTAGTCCAGCCCACATTTTTCACTCTCCACTGTCCCTAACTTAGCGCAATACATAGACACTTACAGGGGAATTCTTCATATTACACAGTATAAACACAGTGCAAGGCAATACATTGGCAGTATATGGTAATTGTAACACATTTACATGAAGTATACAGGGGGCCACACAGAAAGGAGAGAAGGAGTACTGAGGTCCTCCGCTACCCCCTTACATGCGCATGCACCGGAGTTGCTGTGAGTCAGTGGTCACATGATAGTTTGTGAACAGTCATGCTATTTAAGCTACTGTCTTCCCGCTCACCACCGCATGCCCGTGCAGCTGATTTATTTAACCCATACTTGACAGGATCATAGTAAATTCTAAAGCTGCAGTTACCCTGCACAATTATCAGCAACAAGGGTTCCTAGGATGGCAATTTTCCAAAATAATCAAGCATTATAAATAAGCTGCCAATGATCTTTTGGCTCGCTTAAAAAAATCATTCTCGGCAGCACATTGTCTTGGTTAACAAGACTTGCTGCATCGAACAACGCAGCCTATGCACACAGAACAATCTATTGCTGATCGTTCTGTGTGCATCGTAAGGCAGCCCGGCCTGCCTAAACAGGCTACTGAATGACTGCAAATTGGCTTCTATGTAGTCGATCTGTGGTCATCTATAGTCACGGGTTGGCCAGTGTAGATGTGCTTTAAGAAGTGTGGGGTCTATATATATTTTCAGCTTCTAGCTGTAAATAAGAATGCTCTCATTCATAGACCGCAAATAGAGATGTTGAAAATATTTATGGAGTGAAACCCTAAGCATATTATAAGTTTATAACCTTTTATCCCAGTGTTTAACCCCTTCCTGACATCAGACGTACTATCCAGTCCATGGGACCCGGGCCCCTATGCCCATGGACGGGATAGTACGCCTAGCGCGATCAGCGGCGCCCACGCGGTGAGCGCCGCTGATCGCGGCCGGGTGTCAGCTGATTATCACAGCTGACACCCAGCACTATGTGTCAGGGGTGGTCACGGACCGCCCCCGACACGTTAACCCCTTGCACACCGCGATCAAACATGATCGCGGTGTACCGGGAGTTAAAGGGAAGCATCGGCAGGGAGGGGGCTCCCTCCGTGCTTCCCTGAGCCCCCCACAGCAGCGCAATGTGCAGCGCTGCTGCGGGGGACTCCTTTCCTCCAGGCCCCCGGATCCAAGATGGCGACGGGGGCCTTCGGGGGCCTGGAGGAAGCTGGCTTCCTCAGTGCCTGCAAAGCGCAGGCATGAGGAAGCCTTGTGCACTGCCTGTGACAGATTGCTGATCTGTCACAGTGATCTGTGATGTGACAGATCAGCGATCTGTCACAGGACAGTGATGTCCCACCTGGGACTATGTAATGAAGTAAAAAAAAAATAAAAAAAAAGTGTAAAAATAATTTAAAAAAAATCGCCAAATAAATTAGTAAAAAAAAAAAAAATATTCCCCAATAAATTCATTTTTTGAAAATAAAAAAAAACCAAAACAATAAAAGTACACATATTAGGTATCACCGCGTCTGTAACGACCCACCCTATAAAACTGTCCCATTAGTTAACCCCTTTAGCGAACCCCTTAAAAAATAAAAATAAAAAACGAAGCAAAAAATAATGATTTATTATCATACCGCCAAACAAAAAGTGTAATAACGCGCGATCAAAAAGACGCATATAAATATCCATGGTACCGCTGAAAACGTCATCTTGTCCCGCAAAAAACGAGCCACCATACAGCATCATCAGCGAAAAACTAAAAAAGTTATAGCTCGCAGAATAAAGTGATGCAAAAATAATTATTTTTTATATAAAATAGTTTTCATTGCATAAAACCGACAAAACATAAAAAAACGACCTAAATGAGGTATCGCTGTAACCGTACTGACCCGAAGAATAAAACCGCTTTATCAATTTTACCGCACGCGGAACGGTGTAAACGCACTCCCCCAAAAGAAATTCATGAAACGCTGGTTTTTGTTCATTCTGCGTCCCAAAAATCGGAATAAAAAGCGATCAAAAAATGTCACATGCCCGAAAATGGTACCAATAAAAACGTCAACTCGTCCCGCAAAAAATAAGACCTCACATGACTCGGTAGGTCAAAATACGGAAAAATTATAGCTCTCAATATGTGGTGATGCAAAAACTATTTTTACAATAAAAAGCGTCTTTTAGCGTGCGACAGCTGCCAAAAATAAAAACCGCCATAAATAGTAAATCAAACCCCCCGTTATCACCCCCTTAGTTAGGGAAAAATAATAAAATAAAAAAAATGTATTTATTTCCATTTTTTCATTAGGGCTAGGGTTAGGGCTAGGGTTAGGGCTTGGGTTAGGGCTGAGATTAGGGTTAGGGGTGTGTTGGGGTTCGGGTTGGAGTTAGAATTGGGGGTTTCCACTGTTTGGGCACATCAGGGGCTCTCCAAATGCAACATTGCATCTGATCTCAATTCCAGCCAATTCTGAGTTGAAAAAGTCATATGGTGTTCCCTCCCTTCCAAGCTCTGCCATGCGCCCAAACAGTGTTTTACCCCAACATGTAGGGTATCAGCCTACTCAGGACAAATTGCAAAACAATTTTTGGGGTCCAATTTCTCCTGTTACCCTTAGGAAAATAAAAAATTGGGGGCAAAAATATCATTTTTGTGGAAAAAAAAATGATTTTTTTATTTTCACGTCCGAGCGTTATAAACTTCTGTGAAGCACTTGGGGGTTCAAAGTCCTCACCACACATCTAGATAAGTTCCGTGGGGGGGTCTAGTGTCCAAAATGGGGTCACTTGTTGGGAGTTTCAATAGTTTAGGTACATCAGGGGCTCTCCAAACGCACATGACACCCGCAGACCATTCCATCAAAGTCTGCATTCCAAAATGGCACTGCTTCCCTTCCGAGCCCCGACGTGTGTCCATACAGTAGTTTTCTCCCACATATGGGGTGTCAGCGTACTCAGGACAAATTGGACAACAACTTTTGCAGTCCAATTTCTACTGTTACCCTTGGGAAAATGAAAAAATTGGGGACTAATTGATCATGTTTGTGGAAAAAATACGATTTTTTTATTTTCATGCCCGGGCATTATAAACTTCTGTGAAGCCCTTGGGGGTTCAAAGTGCTCACCACACATCTAGATAAGTTCCTTAGGGGTTCTCGTTTCCAAAATGGGGTCATTTGTGGGTGTTTCCACTGTTTAGGTACATTAGGGGCTCTCCAAAGGCAACATGACACCCGCAGACCATTCCATCAAAGTCTGCATTCCAAAACGTCACTACTTCCCTTCCGAGCCCTGACGTGTGTCCATACAGTAGTTTTCTCCCACATATGGGGTGTCAGCGTACTCAGGACAAATTGGACAACAACTTTTGGGGTTCAATTTCTCCTGTTACCCTTGGGAAAATAAAAAATTGGGGAATAATTGATCATGTTTGTGGAAAAAATACGATTTTTTTATTTTCATGCCCTGCCATTATAAACTTCTGTGAAGCCCTTGGGTGTTCAAAGTGCTCACCTCACATCTAGATAAGTTCCTTAGGGGGTCTAGTTTTCAAAATGGGGTCATTTGTGGGGGGTTTCCACTGTTTAGGTACATTAGGGGCTCTCCAAAGGCAACATGACACCCGCAGACCATTCCATCAATGTCTGCATTCCAAAACGTCACTACTTCCCTTCCGAGCCCTGAAGTGTGTCCATACAGTAGTTTTCTCCCACATATGGGGTGTCAGCTTACTCAGGACAAATTGGACAACAACTTTTGGGGTTCAATTTCTCCTGTTACCCTTGGGAAAATAAAAAAATTGGGGAATAATTGATCATGTTTGTGGAAAAAATACGATTTTTTTATTTTCATGCCCTGGCATTATAAACTTCTGTGAAGCCCTTGGGGGTTCAAAGTGCTCACCTCACATCTAGATAAGTTCCTTAGGGGGTCTAGTTTTCAAAATGGGGTCATTTGCGGGGAGTTTCCACTGTTTAGGCACATTAGGGGCTCTCCAAAGGCAACATGACACCCGCAGACCATTCCATCAATGTCTGCATTCCAAAACGTCACTACTTCCCTTCCGAGCCCTGACGTGTGTCCATACAGTAGTTTTCTCCCACATATGGGGTGTCAGCTTACTCAGGACAAATTGGACAACAACTTTTGGGGTTCAATTTCTCCTGTTACCCTTGGGAAAATAAAAAAAATGGTGACTAAAAGATCATGTTTGTGGAAAAAATACGAATTTTTTATTTTCACGCCCGGGCGTTATAAACTTCTGTGAAGCACTGGGGGGTTCAAAGTGCTCACCACACACCTAGATAAGTTCCTTGGGGGGTCTAGTTTCCAAAATGGTGTCATTTGTGGGGGGTTTCCACTGTTTAGGTACATCAGGGGTTTTCCAATCGCGACATGGTGTCCGATCTCAATTCCAGCCAAAAACGTCAAATGGCGCTGCTTCCCTTCCGAGCTCTGCCATGCGCCCAAATAGTGGTTTACCCCCACATGTGGGGTATCAGCGTACTCAGGACAAATTGCACAATAACTTTTAGGGTGCTGTTACCCTTGGAAAAATAAGAATTGAGGGTGAAAAGATCATTTTTGTGGAAAAAATATGATTTTTTAATTGTACGGCTTTATGTTATAAACTTCTGTGAAGCCCTTGGGGGTTCAAAGTTCTCACCACACATCTAGATAAGTTCCTTAGGGGGTCTAGTTTCCAAAATGGTGTCATTTGTGGGGGGTTTCCACTGTTTTGGTACATCAGGGGTTTTCCAATCGCGACATGATGTCCGATCTCAATTCCAGCCAAAAACGTCAAATGGCGCTGCTTCCCTTCCGAGCTCTGCCATGCGCCCAAATAGTGGTTTACCCCCACATGTGGGGTATCAGCATACTCAGGACAAATTGCACAATAACTTTTAGGGTCCTGTTACCCTTGGGAAAATAAAAATTGGGGTGAAAAGATCATTTTTGTGGAAAAAATATGATTTTTTAATTGTACCGCTGTACGTTATAAACTTCTGTAAAGCCCTTGTGGGTTCAAAGTTCTCACCACATATCTAGATAAGTTCCTTGGGGGGTCTAGTTTCCAAAATGGGGTCACTTGTAGGGGGTTTCCACTGTTTAGGTACATCAGGGACTCTCCAAACGTGACATGGCGTCCGATCTGAATTCCAGCCAATTTTGCATTGAAAAAGTCAAACGGCGCTCCTTCCATTCTGAGCTCTGCCATGCGCCGAAACAGTCGTTCCCCCCACAAATCAGGTATCAGCGTACTCAGGACAAATTGCACAATAACTTTTGCAGTCCAATTTCTCCTGTTACCCTTGGTAAAATAAAAAAAATTGAACCTGAAGTATTTTTTTTGTGAAAAAAAGTTAGATGTTCATTTTTTTTTAAATATTCAAAAAAATTCCTGTGACGCACCTAAAGGGTTAATAAACTTCTTGAATGTGGTTTTGAGCACCTTAAGGGGTGCAGTTTTTAGAATGGTGTCACTTTTGGCTATTTTCTATCATATAGACCCCTCAAAGTGGCTTCAAATGTGATGTGGTCCTAAAAATAAAATGGTGTTGTAAAAATGAGCAATCGCTGGTCAACTTTTAACCCTTATAACTTCCTAACAAAAAAAAATTTTGGTTCCAAAATTGTGCTGATGTAAAGTAAACATGTGGCAAATGTTAGTTATCAAGTTTTTTGTGTGCCGTATCTCTGTGATTTAAGGGCATAAAAATTCAAAGTTGGAAAATTGCGAAATTTTCAAAATTTTTGCCAAATTTCCGTTTTTTTCACAAATAAACGCAAGTTATTTGAATGCAATTTTACCACTAACATGAAGTACAATATGTCACGAGAAAACAATGTCAGAATCACCGGGATCCATAGAAGCATTCCAGAGTTATGACCTCATAAAGGTACAGTGGTCAGAATTGTAAAAATTGGCCCGGTCATGAACGTGCAAACCACCCTTGGGGGTGAAGGGGTTAAAGAGGTTGCCTAGGTATAAGATATTGATGACCTATGGTTAGGGTAGATAATCAATATCAGAATAGTGGGGGTCTGAAAGCTGGGACCCACACCGATCAGCAACTATAAGCAACGGCAGTCAGATGTAAACACATTGACAGGAGCAGCAATGCTTAGTTCCACTCAATGTGTAGCAGCCACTGCCAGGTACTGCAGAACAGCTCCTATTCTCTTAAATAGAAGCTAATTGGCATTATCCGGCAGCCACCGCTACGCATTAAATAAAGCAGCTGCTTGAGCTTATAACAGCTGATCCCTTTGGATGCTGCATGTTAGATTGTCACCAATCTGACAATGACAACCTATATTCAGCATAGGTGATCAATATCTTTTCACCGGACTGCCTGTTTAAAGGGGTTGTCCACAACTTGGTCAACCTCTTCGGAAATGTCTTAGTCTCATGTGTAAACAGAAAAAATCTTATAGTTACCTCCCGCAAAAGTGCTATTCCAGCAATATTGGATATGGGTCTCCCAGCGCTCATGACATTGTTAGACTACGTGAGCACTGCTGCTAATCAGCAGCTGCTGATGGGCAGCAGCTCTCACATTTCAATTAGATGAAACTCAGACATCCAATACAAATGTGAGCAAAACAGTCCATCAGCGACAGCTAATTGGCTGCAGCACTCATGTGGCATAACAATGTCACTCAATTGCCGGTAGACCCAGACTTGATATCTAATCATATATACCAAGCCAACACCCAAAAAAATTACATAAATCAACAAGTCTGTATAATGGAGTGCAAGGATATACACAAAAGGTTCAGTGCAAGAATAATGAAAATCTTATCAGAAAAAAAGCACCAAAGAGAACCAATGGACCAAAGGTAACAAAAACTTTATTAAGTGAACAATAAAACATCCATGATTAAAAATTTAGTGAATACACAGGGAAATGACAATGAAAAGCCAAAAGAATAGATGGAACGACGGTTACATGCAGAGTCAAAAAGACCAAAGGCAAGGTAAATATAAATGTAAACAATAAGGTCAGCTGAAAAGTGCATAGTGCATGTGCAACAAAGTGTGCAAATATAAAGATAACATAGATATTATATACATCAATAAGTACAAAATATACTACTTACCACAAAAAAGAGTGTAAAAGGGCAAGTAACCACCGTTAAGAGTTAAGTAAAAGAGCAAGGACCATAGAGTGAGGTAATAACTTGCCACTGGAATTACTTGCAGGTAATTTTTTTGGGAGGAAAAAAGTGTGTCTTATAGTCCAAAAAATACGGTAATTGCAGTGTACCGATGCATCAAAAGTATGCAGGTCTCCCCTCTGACGTGGTATCCACCACTGACTCTTGACCAGTGGTAGATACCACGTCAGAGGTGAGACCTGCATACTTTTGACACACCGGTATACTGCAATTAAGTGCCGATATCATTGGGATTTTTTACCTCATTTACAAGCCTAAGGATGGTCCAAGCATATAAAACTCCTTGTCCATTTCTGAATACTTTGAATACACCATTGCAGTCGGCACACTGACGAAGGTTGTGTTTCGACCAAAACGTTTGCATTTTTGTACGATGTTTGGACCACATTAAATACTTGCCCACACATCCGTTGAGTGCCAAGTTTCATTCTACTACATTTTAAGGTCTGAGACCCTACTTTTAGCACCAAACTACGGTTGTGCCACGTCATTCATCTATACTATTTTTTTTATACCACATGGGAAACTACAGCGTTTAAAAATTTCTGCACCACGGTGCTTGTTATACAGGTTTTTAAAACTAAAAAATCTATAGTATGTTCAATAACTTCTAGATATGGCATAATGAAAATAGGATCTAGAAGTCATGAGAAAAAGTGATAGGGTATGTTCACAAAGATCTTTTTGACATGGACGTTGCAGCGGAGCTTCTAAAAACTGCTTAGAAATACTCTTTGAAAATGCTTCTTATTGATTTCAATGAGAAAACAAGCCTATAGTTTCTGCTTGAAAAAGAAAACACTTTTGACAATTGAATGACTTCAAACAAAAAATGTCCCATACTCAAAAACTAAAAAAAAATAAAAAGATAAAAACAGTTAAATGCAAAAAAATAAAAATAATAAAACCGGCAAAAAATGCCAAAAATCTTGTTTCTCGAAACGCTATTTTTAACATGTTTTTTGGCTGAAAAATCCATCTAAAAAAATTCAGTGTGAACGTTCCCTAAACAGCAGCCTATCTGGTCAAGCGCACAGTTACATATTTCACAGTTATGTGCAGCAATCTTGTGAAATTTTGCTGCATTTTTTTGGAAATTGATGCAAAAGTATGTGATAGGGCTCATACTCACATAGGAGAAACTCGGCCGAGTCTCGCACGTCAATACCCGGCACTGCCGCCGGCACTCGGATAGGAGTGTTCAGCTGCATAGAAATACATGGAGCCGCACACTCTGCTCCGAGTGCCGGCGGCAGTGCCGAGTATTGACGTGCGAGACTCGGCCGAGTTTCTCCTATGTGAGTATGAGCCCGTACAGTGCAATGTGTAATCACAGTCCGACGTAAGCCATGTTACACCAGTACAAATGTGCCTTCCTGAGTGCTAACATTGCCTTCATTCCCCCATTGCACTGCTGTTTGTCGAATTGTTAGAACTTTTGGTGCTCTTCACACTCTTCCTATACTATCTCTTTAAGCAAAGTGTTTGCTCGGTTCTAACATTTACACATGTGATTGCCTGCGGTGCATGGTTTAAGAAATGATCCAAATAACATAGCTTTAGATCCACCGCCTTTGCTCTGCCAGCAGAGTGACAGAATAATTAGGCAGTCAGCCACAAGTGAGATACTCGGAAGCCAGAAATATAGAAGGATGACTCACACAAGCAGAGATACTGCAGCGAAGACTCATATTACACAGCAGCCGCCATCTTGTGGTTCTTTAACTTTTTTGCTTACATTGCTGCAGTTGCAACATGGAATATAATAAGAATAATAATAATAATAATTAATAATATATATGAATACACAGTCGAAATGAGGTATTATAGGAGCAAAGGATCAGATTAGACGTCATAAATGCCAGTAGAATTTTTAGCTCATAAGGCCTGTTTCACACTTCCATTTGTCTCCATCAGTCAAGATCCGCCATTTTGCAAAAAAAACGGATCCGCCATTTTTCTTGGCGGATCCGTTTTTTCCCCATAGACTTGCATTACCGGCGGATCTTGACGGATGGGCATCTGTTGGATCCGTCTCTCTCTCTCTCTCCTCCCAGACAGCGGTTCCTTTAAATTTCTTCCTTTGCCGGATCCGTAAAAAAAACGGTCCGGTGGCACACGTTGATGCCCGTACGCAGGCGGATCCGTTTTCCTCCATTTTGGCGGATTACAACTGACAGAAAAAACTGATGTGTGAAACAGGCCTAATATAGCAAGTATGTATACATCCTAGAATTTGTACTTATAAAATAAGGTCCCGATAATAAACATAATATAAACAACAGTTAAAATGTTACGTGATATCATATTACAAAATAAACCTAAATATTGGCATAAAAATAAACAGCAAATCAAAGGGTTTTCCATGATATATTGTACCTTTTATTTGTACTTTGTTATCCCCTATACACAAGATAATGGAGTGGGGAGTCTGCTCACTAAGTGAAGTGCTCGGAGAAAGCTGAGTGTTGTGAATGGCTTTCCCTGACAGTCTCAGATGGAGCTGAGGTCGAGCTCGTGCATCTCCACTCAGGGCCGTCCCGAACGTATAGACGAACTAGGCGGCCGCCTAGGGCGCCGACCCAAAGGGGGCGCCAGAGAAAAAATAGAAAAAATTATAAAAAATCTTTTCAAAAGGCAAAAAGTTTTAGGGATGGAAAGAAAAGTGTACATATTTAAAGGCAAATATGACACAAGAGAGGTTGGTTGGGTTGGCAACAATTTCGATAGAATCTGAAGTTGCTAAACAAATTAATCTCGGTGACTTAGTGTCATCCTTTTAAAAAAAAGGCAAGGAAACAAAAATTTTAATTACCTATGGTCGTTTTTGTTTTGTGTTATTGATTAATTGATTACTTTGTATATATTTGTCCTATACAACTTCTCAGAAGATTAAAGAGTTAGGAGAGAGTTAATTAATCATTGTTGTTGTGGTTTATTTTGCTCCTAAATTTATATCCCAAGTTTTCATCTACTGCCAAGAATAGTAGGGGCGCAACAAAATAGTTTCGCCTAGGGCGCCGTAATCTCTCGGGCCGGCCCTGTCTCCACTCTATTTAAGAAGATGCTTTGCAGAGTCTGGTTCTCTGTTCCAGAGCAGAAGTCTCTGTAGTATCTGGACTCCCAGCAATCAGTAATTTATAGAGTAAGACCTCATTCACACGTCAGTCTTTTTGAACATATGAGAAAAACGTACCGCGTTTTATCAGAGCTTCATCAATGATTTTTATCAGATTTCGGTCAGAGTTTCATCAGTTTTTTTCACTAATGAGAAAAAAAAAGTGTCTCCAGTTTCTCCTATCAGTCAGTGAAAAACAGACAGGACACGGATGGCATCTCAGTGCTGTCCAATATCTTGACGGATCCATAGACTTTCATTGCCAATTCGGTCCAATCAAACCCACTCGGGCCGCCAAAAATCAAGGACAGCTGAAAAGCCCCATAGACTGTCACAGATACCATTGTTAGCCATAAGAAATACAGGTATCACTCATACATGAAAAACTGACGTATGAAATATTAAATTTAGATTGTAGGTCTTCATTCTTCAGGGCATACTATTTTGTACCTTTTTGTTGCCTATTATCCATTATACTCCATATACAACTTCAAAAGCAACAACTGTCATCTCCTATCTTAGAAATCGGAAAATCTGTCTTAACTGAATACTGATTTACCCCATGAAATAACCCGTGAATTAAGTGTTATATTTCAGCGAAGGAGAAGAACAAAGCAGAATGGAATGAAACTAGAGCGAGTACAAAGGAGGGCAACAAAATTAATAAAGGGGACGGGGAACTACAATACCCAGAGAGATTAGCAAAATTAGGATTATTTAGTCTAGAAAAAAGACGACTGTTCTGTCTCCGACATAAATAATGACTCTTAAATGTTTATTTTATAGCATATATTCAGTGATAATGCTCAGTTTGCCATACAGTTTGATGTGCATTGTTTCCAGCTCCATCTAGTGGCCAAAAATAACTGCAGTGTTATTCTCTTCCTGCTTTCGTTTCATTTTCCCTCCAACTCCCACTGTATCATGGGTAGATTTGCAAGGGATTATGGTCTCGTCCAGCCCCATTTCCCTGTCCAGTCCTCCATTTTCAATCTGCTTGCATACTGGAAACACCTCATCCATCTTTCCCCCAGTGTTAGCATCGCTGGTAAGTGACACGCTCCCTTTATATATCATTATCTCCCATATTGGCCAGCTTAGATAGTTCCCTTGTTCAGCTATTAGTGCAGTCATGTATGTTATGTGTATATGTATTTTCTATGTACCCGGCACTGATTGTCTCCATGTATTTCTGTTTATAGTTTCACCTCATCTATATACCTACATTCAATAAAACACAGATTCAACTACAGTCTCCCTTATTGGACCCGGTATAGCGGATTAGCTGCTTGCTAAGCTATTTGAATCCCGTTCATTTAGTGAGAGCATGACAACGACTGTGGGACAATACAAATATCTCTCCGAGGATCTGTTTATACCAAGGAAGGTGACGGTCACAAGGGAGCATTCTCAGCATCTAGAGGAGAGAAGGCTTTTCCACGAACATAGAACAGGATTCTTTACTGTTAGGGCAGTGAGAATCTGGAATTCCTTGCCTGAGGAGGTGGTGATGGCAAACTCAGTCGAGGGGTTCAAGAGAGGCCTGCATGTCTTCCTGGAACGTAACAATATTGTATCTTACAGTTATTAGGTTCTTTAGAAGGACATAGATCTGGGGATTTATTCTGAGAGTGCCGGATTCCACATGTTCTGTTCTATGTGTTATCTGCCTGTTTTGTGGTTCAATAAAGTATTGCCACACTGTTTTCTCCTCACCCTGTGTTGTCTGAGTAGCATTACGCCCTCAATAAATGGAGAGCAGGCGTTCGGTGGGACGATCCCTGGTTCATGCGGTTTCAGCTAGTGGATTAAGGCACACGCTGACCCCCCGTGTCTTCACACCCTATATTCAGCGATATTCCCATACACTTTGAATATAGTGTACAGCTCTTCTCTTTTCCAATATTTTTTATTATTTGAAATTTATAACAGGGACATGGCGGGGGAGGGGAGGGGATTGGAATGGTGAAAGGGGAGGGAAACAACCAACAAAGAAACAAGCAAAAAGGAGAACTACAAGGTCCCAGTAGGTTCTTGCATTAATTTATATACAAAGGGTAAATATACACTCCTTTGTTACATAATAAAAAAAAGAAAATAGCGGTTTACCTGAGCATCTGTAAGATACCAATTAGTTAGGGTATAGATCTAACCATTTTTAGTGAACTTACCAAAATAGTTACTAGCAATTGCAAATTTTCGCTCATATGTTTTATGTAGGTTGATCCTTTCCCGTGATGTCGGTTAAGTTGTGAGGAATTAGGTTTTTCCAATGGAAAGCAATTGACTGCTTAATTGCCAGGAATATGTGAATTATAATGGGTCTGACTTTTGGATTTATGTTCTCCATTTCCAATGAAAGGAGGGCCATCTGTGGGGTGAGCGTAAATTTGCTATCATATATAAGGTTAATTAAGTCAGAGGCTTGTGCCCATAGGGTTTTTATTTTGTGGCAGTCCCAAAAGATGTGAAGGAGAGTGCCACGTTGTCTGCATTCCCTCCAACATATAGGGGAGTTGTCTGGGCTTATATGCGAGAGGCGGACCGGGGTGTAGTACCACCTCGTTATTAACTTAAAATAGGATTCTTTTAATGCCATGGAGATACTTGCTGTGTAGGTAAAATGAATTGCGTTTTCCCATTGCTCTGGGAGAAATGAGGATTTTAGTTCAGCTTCCCATTTTATATAGTTGGAGGTTTTAATAAATTCCGTGTCGGTGTTTAACCACTTGTAGATATATTGATTGCTCCAAAACACCTTATGATTTATGATGCTTAGTAAGTTGATGGATGCTTCCGAGAGCAAAG
Source organism: Dendrobates tinctorius (assembly GCF_039654945.1). NCBI lineage: Eukaryota > Metazoa > Chordata > Amphibia > Anura > Dendrobatidae > Dendrobates > Dendrobates tinctorius. The sequence continues at coordinate 33,499,998 of NW_027361738.1, forward strand.
GTTTGTAGCTTAGAAAGGTTTTTATTTGATCCTTAGTATTAAGAATTGTAGGAAGACTGATGAAGAGATGTTAATTTTTGATTTTAAGTCACTAATGGAGGAAAAGCTGTCTCCATCATGTACGTCTTTGATTTTCTTTATCCCGTGTACAGCTCTTCTCAAGCCATAGTTGAAAGTATCTTGTAAAGAAGCACACTGGGCATTTAAACAGCACTGCAGCATAGTGTTTGGCAGAGAAGAAAGCAAAATAAAGTATCACAAAAATTCATAATTAATCAATCAATGCCTTTGGGATAACTAAATAAAATAAGTTTAGTTACTATTTAAATTTTATCCATATGCAATTTTATTTTTTTCTGTTACCTTTATTCAGTAGGAAATATGTGGAGTGTAGCCAGATTGTTCATACTTGTTCATAAAATGTATTTCTATAAACACAATGACTAAATGTTAAGCTTCTGTAATGTACATTACTCTCAGTTGAATAATCTAAAATCACACAGTAGCTGAATGCCTGTTTCCAATCTAGCCTTGATTCTGCAGTACCTTGGACAGATGCCCATCTCCCATTGGCTGCTCCTTAGATAGGAGTGTTCCTCTACATAACAGTCAGGTCACAGATGCATCAGACGGCATACGCTTTGTAAAGATTCAGCCTTGGTTTTATAAAAGCTCTATACTCTGCCGTGATGTTAGATATAAATGAACTCTGGTGCTGGAGGACTCTGTAAATCGATGTCGCAGGGCCAAATTTCCAAATAAGACAAAGCAGGTTTATCTGCAATCATCCACAACAACACAGATAACACAAAGGGCCTGATTAATCATTTAGGTTTTTTTTTTAAAGTCACTTTTCCAATTTAGTCTAGTGATTTTCATTGACGTTTTTTGTGACAAATAGAAGGGAAGAAGGAAGGAACTGAAGTGCATTTGTGTATGTTTGCGCCAAATTGTACGACTTTTTAACCCCTTCATGACCCAGCCTATTTTGACCTTAATGACCTGGCCATTTTTTGCATTTCTGACCAGTGTCCCTTTATGAGGTAATAACTCAGGAACGCTTCAACGCATCCTAGCGATTCTGAGATTGTTTTTTTGTGACATATTGGGCTTCATGATAGTAGTAAATTTAGGTCAATAATTTTTGCGTTTTTGTGAAAAAAATGGAAATTTGGCTAAAATTTTGCAATTTTCAAATTTTGAATTTTTATTCTGTTAAACCAGAGATGTAGGTGACACAAAATAATTAATAAATAACATTTCCCACATGTCTACTTTACATCAGCACAATTTTGGAAACAAATTTTTTTTTGTTAGGACGTTATAAGGGTTAAAAGTTGACCAGCGATTTCTCATTTTTACAACAAAATTTACAAAACCATTTTTTTTAGGGACCACCTCACATTTAAAGTCACCTTGAGGGGTCTATATCGCAGAAAATACCCAAAAGTGACACCATTCTAAAAACTGCACCCCTCAAGCTACTCAAAACTACATTCAATAAGATTATTAACCCTTCAGGTGCTTCACAGGGACTAAAGCAACATGGAAGGAAAAAATGGACATTTTCATTTTTCCAACAAAAATTTTCTTTTAGCATCAATTTTTTCATTTTCACATGGGTAACAGGATAAAATGGATCCCAAAATTTGTTGGGCAATTTCTCCTGAGCGCACCAATACCTCATATGTGGTCATAAACCACTGTTTGGGTGCACGGCAGAGCTCAGAATGGAAGGAGCACCATTTGACTTTTTGAATGGAAAATTAGCTCCAATCGTTAGCGGACACCATGTCGTGTTTGGAGAGCCTAAGCTTTGGAGCTCCCCAACAAATGACCCAATTTTGGAAACTAGACCCCCTAAGGAACTTATCTAGATGCATAGTGAGCACTTTGAACCTCCAGGTGCTTCACAGAAGTTTACAACGCAGAGTCGTGAAAATAAAAATATTCTTTTTTTCCTCAAAAAATGATTTTTAGCCCACTAATTTTTATTTTCACAATGGTAACAGGAGAAATTGGACCCCAAAAGTTGTTGTCCAGTTTGTCCTGAGTACGCTGGTACCCCATATGTGGGGGGGAACCACTGTTTGGGCACACGTCGGGGATTGGAAGGAAAGTAGTGACGTTTTGAAATGACTTGATGGAATGGTCTGCGGGCGTCATGTTACGTTTGCAGAGCCCCTGATGTACCTAAACAGTAGAAACCCCCACAAGTGACCTCATTCTGGAAACTAGACCCCCCAACGAACTTATCTAGATGTGTGGTGAGCATTTTGAACCCCCAGGTGCTTCACAGCAGTTTATAACAGAGCCATGAAAATAAAAAATCATTTTCTTTCCTCAAAAAATTATTTTTAGCCCACAATTTTTTATTTTCACAAGGGTAACAGGAAAAACTCCAGTTTGTCCTGAGTACGCTGGTACCCCATATGTGGGGGGGAACCACTGTTTGGGCACACATAGTTACATAGTTTTGAAGGCTGAAGGAAGACCTTATGTCCATCTAATTCAGCCTATTTTTAGTGCAGCTGTTCTGCATTGTTGACCCTGGGGAAGGCAAAAAACCCACAGAGTAGCAACCAATTTTCTCCATAGGGAAAAAAGTTCCTTCGCCTAAGCTGGGTCAACCATCTACCTATAATATTCTGTTATTCGTAACCTTCTATACTGTTACTCACAAGAAACGCATCCATTCCTTTCTTAAATTCATTCAGTGAGTTGGCTATCACCACTTCCTCAGGAAAAGAATTCCAGAGCCTCACTGCTCTTACCGTGAAGAACCCTCTTCTATGCTGGTGCAGAAATGGTCTTTCCTCCAAACGAAAAGAATGCCCCCTTGTTCTTGTCACAGTCCTTGGTACAAACAGTTCATTGGAGAGATCTCTGTATTGCCCTCTGATATACCTGTACATATATATTAGGTCTCCCCTAAGTCTTCTCTTTTCTAGAGTAAATAGACCTAATTTTGATAACCTTTCTGGGTATTGTAGTGAACCAACTCCATTTATCATTTTAGTAGCCCACCTTTGAACCCTTTCAAGTTCAGTAATGTCTTTCTTGAGCCCCGGCGTCCAAAGTTGCACACAATACTCCAAGTGTGGTCTGACGAGTGGATTTGTACAGAGGGAGAATTATGTTTTCATCTCGTGTCCCCAGACCTCTTCTAATGCATCCCATGACCCTAATTGCTTTGGTGGCAGCTGCCTGACACTGGGCACTCCAATTTAGCTTCTTATTGACTAAGATGCCTAAGTCTTTTTCCATGTCTGATTTCCCCAGCAGTTTCCCATTTAGTAAGTAATTGTAGCATCTGTTTCTCCTTCCCATGTGTATAACCTTACACTTATCTGTGTTAAACCTCATTTGCCATTTTTCAGCCTAATTCTCCAATTTACTCAAATCTGTCTGTAGTTGCAAACTGTCCTCCTTTGTGATAACTACCTTACATAGTTTTGTATCATCTGCAAATACTGATATTTTACTGTGTAAGCCATCCACTAGATCATTAATAAATATATTAAATAGTAGGGGGCCCAATACAGAACCCTGTGGTACCCCACTAGTAACCCTGGCCCAATCTGAGTATGCGCCATTAATAACCACTCTTTGCTTTCTATCACTAAGCCAGCTACCTACCCATCTACACACATTTTCCCCTAGCCCGAGCTTTCTCATCTTACTTACCAATCTTTTATGTGGGACAGTGTCAAATGCTTTAGAGAAGTCGAGATAAATGATATCCAATGACTCTCCTTGGTCCATTTGAGAGCTTACATCCTCATAGAAGCTGATCAGGTTAGTTTGACAGGAGCGATCCTTCATAAATCCATGTTGATATGGAGTTAAACATTTATTACCATTGAGATATTCCATAATGGTATCCCTTAGAAACCCTTCAAAAATTTTACCCACAACAGATGTTAAGCTTACCGGCCTATAGTTTCCAGGTTCCCTTTTACACCCCTTTTTGAATATTAGTACCACATTTGCTTGCCGCCAATCAAAAGGAACAGACCCTGTTCCTATAGAGTCTTTAAATATAAGGAATAGAGGCCTGTCTATCACATTACTTAACTCCCTTAATACCCAAGGGTGAATGCCATCAGGGCCTGGTGATTTGTCAATTTTAATCTTACTAAGGCGGTTCTGCACTTCTTCCTGGGTTAGGCAGGTAATACTTAATGGGGAGTTTACATTATCACTCTGCATTTCCCCTGGCAAATCCTTTTCCTGTGTGAACACTGTTGAGAAAAAAGTATTTAAAACATTTGCTTTTCCCACATCGCTCTCTATGATTTCACCCTCATTGTTCTTTAAAGGGCCGACACCATCAATTTTAATCATTTTACTGTTTATATAATTAAAGAATAGTTTGGAGTTTTACTTTCCTTAGCAATGAGTCTCTCAGTTTCCACTTTGGCTAAATGTATTTGTTTTTTACACATTTTATTTTTTTCTCTATAACTATTTAATGCTTCTTCATTGCCTTCTTGTTTTAGCTTCATAAATGCCTTGTTCTTGTTATTTATTGCCCTTTTTACATCCTTATTTAGCCACATTGGTGTTCTCCTGTTCCTAGCCCTTTTATTTCTGTATGGTATGGCTAGCTCGCAGTGGGTGTGTAAAACTGATTTAAATATTTCCCATTTATTTTCTGTGCTCCTATTTTTGAGGACATTGTCCCAATCAATTCGGCGACGGTCCTCTCTAAGCTGATCAAACTTTGCTTTACTAAAATTCAGCGTTTTTGTAACCCCCTCCCAGGGCACCTTACTGAAGGACAAGTGGAATTGTATTATATTGTGGTCACTGTTCCCTAGGTGCCCATCGACTCGTACTTCTGTTATTCTATCTGGCCTGTTGCTTCAAATTAAGTCCAGAAGGGCTGTCCCTCTAGTTGGGCCCTGCACAAGTTGTGACAGATAATAATCCTTGGTCACTGACAGAAATTGGTTTCCTTTCTGAGATACGCAGGTTTCAGTTTCCCAGTCTATGTCGGGGTAGTTGAAGTCCCCAATAATAATCACCTCATTGTAATTTGCTGCTTTGTCTATTTGTTTCAATAATAGATTTTCAGTGGTTTCTGTTATATTTGGTGGCTTATAACAAACCGCTATGAGGATTTTATTACTTTTCCCTCCTTGTATCTCCACCCATAGAGACTCCACCTCTTCATTTCCCTCTTGTATATCTTCTCTTAGTGTGGGCTTTAACGTGGACTTTATATATAGTTTTTAAACAGCAAACAAAAAGGCAGCAACACTTACCTGCCCAGGTCTAGGAACAAATGCACTGCAGGGTGCAGCCAGCCCATAAAGCAAGATGTTAGCAACACAGGTGCAAAATACCAGATTAAGGCTGGTTTCACATTAGCGCTTTTGTGCGCAGCGTATCTAGCGCATGCGCATGGCGCACGGCGCACCTATGTTTAACATGGCGGGCGCATGGTCTTGCGCACGTTCGCGCGCATGCGCTTTTTTGTCTTTCGCGCCAGGCACGCCAGACGCAACATGTTGCATTTTTTGGTCCGCCCTGTCTCGTCAAAACAATGCATGCGCATGCTTGCGCACGGAATGCGCAAAAACAACACACTGCAGTCTATGGTAACGCGTGCGTGCACATGGTCTTGCGCACACGTGCGCTTTTGCGCGCATGCGTTTTTTAGGTAAACAAGTCTGGAATGTGGTCTAGAGACTGGAAAACCACTCCCAAAAACCAAGGTGATAAAATTGTGTGGGCACTGGAATTCCCCAATACTCTACAGACTGCTGCAAGAGTCACAACCCTAACCCAAAGCTGTACCAATGTAAGTATAAAACCTAATGTCTGGCTGAATTTTGAATACATTTCTATGTACTTTTATGTCTCTTTTTTTATTGCAGCATGTCTTCTTCATCTGGTGAAGAATATGTCCCTGGGACAGGGCAAGAGGCACAAGAAGTGAGTACCATGCTTCCCTATGGATTGGTAAAAAAATATACACATGTGGCTAATTTTTTTTGTTTAATTTTCAGACCTCATCCTCCACCACACCACCACCACCGGAGGAACAGCAGGAGCAGCAAGGCCCAGTGGGGGCGGGAAGATGGAATGTAAGTACAGACGGTCTGATTTTTTTTTTTTTTAGTGTCATTACTTTTTTATGCCTTTTTTTCATCTTCATTTATTGGTTTTATTTTGTTCTGTATTTTTTTCAACTTTTTGTTTGGGAATTCCTCTGCTTGTTTTTTTTTTTTTTTTTAAAGTTGATTTCTATGCTTGGTTATTTTTTTTGGAACCGTATTGAAATAATTTTATCTGGTGTTTTTTTTTTTAATGTTTTTTGGTAATTTTTTATTAGTATTTTTTGGTAATTTTCCTGCTGTTATTTTTTGGGGTTTTTTTTGGTACGGTTTTTTTTTATGTTAATTTCTATGCTGGTTTCTTTTCTAGGTTTTTTTGGTAATCATTTCTTAATGTATTTTTTTTTTAACATTTTCATGCTGTTTTTTTTTCTGTGTTTTTTATTCATGCTTTTTTTGCTTATATTTTCATTTAAATAATTTTTTTTTTCATGGCTGGTTTATTTTCTATATTTTTCATTTTAAAATTGTCTTTCTTTTCTAGGCTCCACAACGGGAGGAGGACCTCGCCCTGGACAATGACGAGCTCATCCGTCTAGTCCAGGAGCGAGTCCCACTGTGGGACACCCGTCACCAACTGCACTCGGACAACGTGGTGATCCGGCGGCTCTGGAACGAGGTGGCCGCATCGCTGATGGATGGCTGGGACAACGCCTCTCCCCGGGTCCGCAAGGATTTTCGTAAGTGTGATGCAGCAGTGATCTTGGCCGGGATCACCCAACTGTATGTGATGCTAGTAACTCCATGGAGTTTCTAGCATCACACACAGTTGGGTGATCACGGCCTCCAGTGCATACTCTTATTTTTTGTTTTTGTTTTTACCTACAGTGAACAAAGTCAGAACCCGTTGGCGCTCGATGAAGGACCGCTTCAACAGGGATATCCATCAGGAGAAGCAGGTTCGCAGTGGTGCTGCGGCAAGTACCGGCACGAAATACAGATATCATCGTGCCTTGGCATTTTTAAGACCGGTTCTTGCCTCCCGAACGTAAGTATTTTCTAGTTGTATTGTGTTTTACTCTGTGCTTTTCTATTCCACAGGAGTTGGCGATTGTTAATTTATGGTAGTAATTTCTTTCTTTTCTTTTCACAGCACCTGGAGCAGCACCCTGCAACCTGGGCCCGAAGCGGTCCTACATCAAGCTGCCCCGGACCCGTCCCAGCCATCCATCAGCGAGGAAGCACCTTGCAGGTCTGCACCACAGTCATCTTGAGACCAGGAAGCTGGTCGCTCAGGTGTTCCCCTGTCCCAGGTCTCTGCCACTGGTTTTGCGGGCACTTCCCGCCAGCAGCGGCAGAGGACCTCGGAGAGGCCTGTCATGCCCGAGTTCGTTGAACTGAGCTCGGTCTTTCAGAGTAGCCTCAAGGCACTCTCCGATAGAGTTGAGAGTGGTTTCCTCCTTTTGGACCAACGCTACAAGTCTATCGAGGGTCGCCTTGAGCGCCTGGAAGTCGACCTCGCCAGACCAGCGCATCATTTCTATACACAAATAGCTCGGGACACGGTGGAACACCTTACCCCTGAACTCCAGTTGACTGTCATGCAGGTCTGCAACAATGCTTTTATGCAGGCTATGCAGCAGAGTAGGTATATGCAGCAGTCAGCGGTGGCATTTCCACCGGTGCCACCGCTGACTCGATTCACAGCATTACCTACTTCTGCTGCATATCACTGCACGGCTACCACACTTCCAAGCCACGCCGGACACCAATATACCGCCCCAAGTCCGAGTGCAGCTGGACACTTCCCCGCCAACACCATGCCAAGCGCTGCTCCTGCCTGGCCCACCACAGCTGCCGCCACCACCACCACCACCGGATGGCCCGTCGTCGCCACCAGCGTCGGACTGGAACACCTTGGGCCCACCAGAGAAAATCATTCTTGGGGCCCACTATGTAGCTGCATAGTTAAATACCAGACCACCAATTGTGCGGTAAAACACGCTAATATCCGGGTATAATATAAGGTTGTACATGTCTTAATTATGTAGCAGGAGTTGGGGTAGCCCCCTCATAGAATATAATGTAGACCCCTCATAGAATATAATGCAGCCATCTCATAGAATATAATACTGCCCCCCTCATAGGGTATAATGCACCCCCTCATAGGGTATAATACTGCCCCCCTCATAGGGTATAATACTGCCCCCCTCATAGGGTATAATACTGCCCCCCTCATAGGGAATAATGCACCCCCTCATAGGGTATAATGCACCCCCTCATAGGGTATAATACTGCCCCCCTCATAGGGTATAATACTGCCCCCCTCATAGGGTATAATACTGTCCCCCTCATAGGGTATAATACTGCCCCCCTCATAGGGTATAATACTGTCCCCCTCATAGGGTATAATACTGCCCCCCTCATAGGGTATAATACTGCCCCCCTCATAGGGTATAATACTGTCCCCCTCATAGGGTATAATACTGTCCTCCTCATAGGGTATAATGCACCCCCTCATAGGGTATAATGTATCCCCCTCATAGGGTATAATGCTGCCCCCTCATAGGGAATAATGCACCCCCTCATAGGGTATAATGCTGCCCCCTCATAGGGTATAATACTGCCCCCCTCATAGGGAATAATGCACCCCGTCATAGGGAATAATGCTGCCCTCCTCATAGGGTATAATGCTGCCTCCTCATAGGGTATAATGCACCCCCTCAAAGGGTATAATGCTGCCTCCTCATAGTGTATAATGCACCCTCTCATAGGGTATAATGCTGCCCCCTCATAGGGTATAATACTGCCCCTCTCATAGGGTATAATACTGCCCCCCTCATAGGGAATAATGCACCCCGTCATAGGGAATAATGCTGCCCTCCTCATAGGGTATAATGCTGCCTCCTCATAGGGTATAATGCTGCCCTCCTCATAGGGTATAATACTGCCCCCCTCATAGAGTATAATGCTGCCTCCTCATAGGGTATAATGCTGCCTCCTCATAAGGTATAATGCTGCCTCCTCATAGGGTATAATGCTGCCCCCTCATAGGGTATAATACTGTCCCCCTCATAGGGTATAATACTGTCCCCCTCATAGGGTATAATGCACCCCCTCATAGGGTATAATGTATCCCCCTCATAGGGTATAATGCTGCCCCCCTCATAGGGTATAATGCTGCCCCCTCATAGGGAATAATGCACCCCCTCATAGGGTATAATGCTGCCCCCTCATAGGGTATAATACTGCCCCCCTCATAGGGAATAATGCACCCCGTCATAGGGAATAATGCTGCCCTCCTCATAGGGTATAATGCTGCCTCCTCATAGGGTATAATGCACCCCCTCATAGGGTATAATGCTGCCCCCTCATAGGGTATAATACTGTCCCCCTCATAGGGTATAATACTGTCCCCCTCATAGGGTATAATGCACCCCCTCATAGGGTATAATGTATCCCCCTCATAGGGTATAATGCTGCCCCCCTCATAGGGTATAATGCTGCCCCCTCATAGGGAATAATGCACCCCCTCATAGGGTATAATGCTGCCCCCTCATAGGGTATAATACTGCCCCCCTCATAGGGAATAATGCACCCCGTCATAGGGAATAATGCTGCCCTCCTCATAGGGTATAATGCTGCCTCCTCATAGGGTATAATGCACCCCCTCATAGGGTATAATGCTGCCTCCTCATAGTGTATAATGCACCCTCTCATAGGGTATAATGCTGCCCCCTCATAGGGTATAATACTGCCCCCCTCATAGGGTATAATACTGCCCCCCTCATAGGGAATAATGCACCCCGTCATAGGGAATAATGCTGCCCTCCTCATAGGGTATAATGCTGCCTCCTCATAGGGTATAATGCTGCCCTCCTCATAGGGTATAATACTGCCCCCCTCATAGGGTATAATGCTGCCTCCTCATAGGGTATAATGCTGCCTCCTCATAAGGTATAATGCTGCCTCCTCATAGGGTATAATGCTGCCCCCTCATAGGGTATAATACTGCCCCCCTCATAGGGTATAATGCTGCCTCCTCATAGGGTATAATGCTGCCCCCTCATAGGGTATAATACTGCCCCCCTCATAGGGAATAATGCTATATAGATATATAGATATAGAGTTAGATAGATATAGATAGAAAGATAGATGTAGAGATAGATAGATATAGATAGAAAGATAGATAGAGATAGAGAGAGCGGTAGATAGAGAGATAGATATAGAGAGATAGATACAGAGATCTATAAATAGATAGAGAGATAGTTATAGATATAGATAAGAGATAGAGATAGATAATAAATATAGAGATAATAGATAGATATAGAGATAGAGTAAGATAGAAAGATATAGAGATAGGTAGATATAGATAATAGAGATAGCTAGATAGATAGACATAATAGATAGATATAGATATATATAGATATAGAGATAGATAGAAAGATAGATATAGAGATAGATGTAGAGATAGAAAGATAGATATAGAGATAGAGCGATAGATAGAGATAGATAGATATAAATAGATAGAGATAAATAGATAAAGATAGATAGATAGATATAGAGATAGAAAGATAGATAGATATACAGAGAGATAGATATAGAGAGAGATAAATAGATAGATAGATAGAGAGAGATATAGAGAGAAATAGATATAGAGATAATAGATATATATAGAGATAGATAGATATAGATATAGAGAGAGATAGATACAGAGAAAAGATATAGAGATAAATAGATAAAGATAGATAGATACTGTATATAGATATAGAGATAGAAAGATAGATATAGAGATAGAGCGATAGATAGATATACAGAGAGATAGATATAGAGATAGATAGAGATATATAGATAGATAGCTATAGAGAGAGATATAGAGATAGATATAGAGATAGATATAGAGATAAAGATAGATATAGAGATAGATATAGAGATAGAGCGATAGATAGCGAGAGATATAGATATAGAGATAGATAGATACAGAGAAAAGATATAGAGATAGATAACGGATAGATAAATAGATAGATAGGTATAGAGATAGATAGATATAGATATTAGATAGAGATATATATATAGATAAAGATAGATAGATATAGATGGTAGCTAGATAGATAATAAATATAGAGATAATAGATATAGAGATAGAGTAAGATAGATAGATATAGAGATAGATAGATAGACATAATAGAAAGATATAGAGATATATATAGAAAGATGATAGATAGATATATAGATGTAGAGATAGAAAGATAGATATAAAGATAGAGCGATAGAGATAGATATAGAAATAGATAGATATAGATAATAGATAGAGATAGATATAGAGATAGATAGATATAGATAATAGATAGAGATAGAAAGATAGATACAGTAGATATAAGAGAGATAGAGATAGATAGATAGATAGATAGAGAGAGAGACAGATAGAGAGAGCGAGAGAGATATAAAAAAAAAAAAACAAACCACGATACTCACCTCTCCTCCTCGCTCCCATGCTGATCCCGGCTTCAGTGTCAGGAGCTGCCCCCTCTGCCAGACACACAGCGGGTGCGCGATGTAGTGACGTCATCGCGCACTGGCTGTGAGTCAGGAGCAGAGGGGACTGAGGGCGGCGCCGGCCCTGATGCAGAGCGGCTTACTGGGCTGGGGGCGGGGCCTCTGGGGGTGGAGACCTGAAATGATATTCACTGCTTCGCAGTGAATATTCATGTCTCTTTAGCAGCGGGGACAGGAGCTCCTGCCTCCTGACACCCGCTGCTACTCCGCTGGCAGGGGCCCCCATAGCAGCTGCATGGTGTGCGACACACCATTGGCTGGGGGCCCCTGGAGCAGCGGGGGCCCTAGGCAACTGCTGGCCCTGTATGCCATCAGGTGCCAGGGCCCACCAGATGCCAGGGCCCACCGGAGAATCCACCGGTTCTCCGGTGGGCCAGTCCGACGCTGGTCGCCACCCCTGCCTGGAACGCCGCCACCACCAGCACCACCACCCGGAGCACCACCCCTGACTGGGGCAACACCGCCTCCACCACCATCACCACCACCGGGAGGACCACCCCGGTATGGACCGCCACCAACACGCCTGCATTGACCGCCACCACCACCAGCACCACCACCTCTGAGCAGCATCAGCTGGGGGACCCGCATTCACTATTTACGGCCCCTGCCAGGACATCCACCACCACCACCAGCATGCTACAGCAGCTACAGGATCCTTGCAGGCGGTCCACAAGCTCCAGGCGGTCCCCCAGCTCCAGCTGGTCCACGGTCTCCAGGCGGTCCACAGGCTCAAGGCGGTCCCCGGGTCGAGCCAGTCCTCAGGCTCCAGGCGCTCCAGGCAGGACAGCAGCACGCCGACGGGCCACCATCATAAAAAAAAGAGGACTCTAACCCTCCCTACTCCCTCACCTCCCACTTCCCAACTTTCCTTGCCTCCGCTGCCTTCCCCCACTTCTTTGGTTCCTCCTTCCCCTAGAACCCCTTCCTCCACCCTAAGCCGTTTCTCATCCCTCCACACCCCCCAGTTTCCACCAACTGACCCCAAGTAAATTTATTTTTTTTTTTTTAAATCTTAAATTCTTTTATTTAAATAAAGTTTAACATTTGATTTGAAAATAATGTTTGGTTATTGTGTCTTTCACCGCCTGCACACACTGCGCCGTACACTTTATGTTTTTGACACCTCATAGCTCCAGTACTGACACATGTTTCTTGTGTCAGTCCTGGAGCATTGTGATGTCAAAAACACAAATATATGACTTGTATTTTCATCCACCAGGCTCTTCAGTCTGCTAATATTGGTCAGACTGATGGTGGAGGGTGCAAGGCATATCTATTCTCACCTTTCCAGGTGTCATAAAGAGTGAATTGAGGATGGTGTGTTTTGCCCATCCCCATTTCACTCTTTGTGACACAAGGCCAGGGGATCCTAGATACCTTGTCATGAACCACATCATCTATACAGTCTGTGGCAAATAGACTGAATAGATGATGGAGAAATTACAGGCCATATCTACAAATACCCTGGCCTGGTGTCATAACTATTTAGCACACCTGGCCAGGTGAGTATACCTCTGAGTTGTAATCTGCAGCGTCGCTTCAGTCTTTATTATCTATTGCACACAGACTGTAGAGATGCTGGAGGTTAACTCCTATGTGTATTCACCTGGCCAGGTGTCCAAAATTTCTGAAGTCAGGATGCGTTTTTTGGGGGCATCATCAATTCATCATGACACCAGGCCAGGGGATTGTAAAAGTTGTATAAACCTTTATCATCTCTCCAGTCTGCGTTCGACAGTGGAGATACTAAAACTAATAGTTTTAATCACATGGTCAGTTATCGGACAGAGTGAAGGATGTTACTGCATCCCAAAATCAATATACTTAGGCCAGGTGATATCAATTTTAGTTGTATTATCTACACCTTCTCGCCAATATGCCTTATGAACACGGACTGGAGAAACGAGGAAGGTCATACAACTTTTATATGTAGGGTCACCTGGTCAGGAGTCCTAGTAAAGTCAGGAAGCACAGCATCCTGATTTCACTGGACACCTGGGCAGGCGAGTAGTGGAGTGTATTAAGACACAGTACACTGGGTACAGGAAAAAAAAGAATGGTATTTTATTATTAACAAACAACAAAGCTATTACACCATTTGATCCTGCCATGCTACACGACCTACATCGGATAAGAAGAAGTCCGCAAATTGGTCCCTCATTTGGGCAACTTCGACTGATGACCGAAGAGGATGCTGAGTAAAATCTGGCAAAGGGTTGGCAGCAGGTTCATCCATGTCAAAGTTCGGCCGCTCCTTTGCCATAACAAAATTGTGCAGAACCACGCACGCCTTCACCACCTCATCCACTGTTTCAAGTTTGAGATTGATGGCGGTGCTGAGAATTCGCCATCTGGACACTAGAATGCCAAAGGCGCACTCTACAGTCCTGCGTGCCCTCGTAAGCCTGTAGTTGAATACTTTCTTGGAGTGGTCCAAGTCACGGCTGGAGTACGGCTTGAGCAGGTTTTGGCACATCTGAAATGCCTCATCCCCAACCACTACAAATGGCAGTGGTGGAGCTTGGGTTTGGGGAAGAGGCCGTGCCAGTGGAAAATTGAACTGGTTGCCGTACAACCTCCGGCCCATATCAGAGTTTTTAAAAGTCTGGGAATCGTTGCCCCGTCCGAATGCCCCTATGTCCACCGCCACAAACCGGCAGTCTGCATCCGCAATGGCCATGAGTACTGTCGAAAAGTACTTCTTGTAGTTGTAGTACTCAGAGCCACTTCTTGCGGGTTTTGTGATGCCGATGTGTTTCCCGTCCACCGCTCCTAGGCAGTTCGGGAAATTGCAGACTGCCCAGAATTTGTCCGCTATTTGAAGTCACTTTTCGGCGGTGGGGAAGGACAGAAACTCCAGACACAGAACATCCCACAGAGCCCTGCAGGTGTCGGCAACAATCCCGGATAAAGTGGAGATTCCCAGCCGGTACTGGAAATGCAGGGATGAAAGACTCTCTCCAGTTGCCAGGAACCTGCAAAACATAAAAAGAAAAACAATTTATATTTCTGTCTAGGGTATTAATAAAAACACTGAAAATAAAAATTACATGGCATAACTATTTTGCATGTTTTTTTAATACATCATAGCAGAAAAACATTTTATAAAGGCTTGTGGTTAGTACATGACAGAAGAAAAACCATTATGCAAAAAAGCAATTTCCCAAAAATAATTTTAAAATTCATTACCAAAAAACACAGAATTTTTTAGCCAACAAAAAAAATAAATAAAAAAAAAAAATTATGCAAACATAAAAACATTACATACCGTAAGGTGACGAGGAGCCTTTCTTCGGAAGGAATGGCACGCCGGAGCTGAGTGTCCCGTCTCCGGATGATTCCTTCAACCATACCCAGCAAGTCCAGGAAGCTTTGCTGGGACATCCGGGTATACTCTGCAAATTTCTCCTGGTTTTCCTGGAGCTCGCTGTACAGCGTGTGATACGCTCCACGGCTTTCCCGGAGTTCAATTATTGGATGCCTCCATAACCGACGCCGCTGCAGTCTATGCTGTCTCTCCCTCTCCCTTTGTTGCTGGCAAGAAAAGGCATACGCGTGAAACAGCGCAATGTCAAGATCCAACTTGAATCGGAAATTATCCAGACGCAGGTCCATCTTGACACCGGAAACAGCAGCAAAATCTGAGGAATTCATATTACAGGGTCTATATAAAACATTCCAATAACACACGCCCACTGGTGTCCCATTGGTGTACTCTGTTACTATTGTTTTTAAAGGAATGTGAACTGTCACGCCTAGAAACGCATGCGCCAAAAAACGCAAACGCATGCAAAAACGCATGTAAAACGCAAGAAACGCTGCTTTTTTTTTACGCATCAGCGAACGCATGACGCTTAAAAAACGCGCGTTTGTATTGCGTTTGCATGCGTTTTTCGTTGCGTTTTTTATGCGCAGTGCAAAGACCCGCTAATGTGAAACTAGCCTAACAGGCACTCTCCACCTACCCATTTCTGGAGGGGGTGACTGCCCAGTATACAATTGCACAATAAAGGCCCGCATAGGGTGCTGTTCACACAAGGGAACTGCATGGTGTCTGGTTCACAGCCTATTAGTCACGCCCCTACTATTCGACTAGGCGGGCTGGCCAGCACACCCTCAGTGCATCCCAGTGTGAACACCCCTCATACGAGACCAAAAGTGTCTGGGCTTGGCTGCACCCCGAAAAATGTAGTTTATATATAGACAGACTCCACCCCCTTTCCTTTTTTTACGATTCCTCCTAAACAAATCATATCCTTGCAAGTTAGCTGCCCAGTCATAGCTGTCGTCTAACCATGTCTCAGTTATTCCTACTATGTCGTATTTTTCCTCATACATTACCAACTCCAGATCTTCAATCTTATTGGTCAGGCTTCTTGCGTTGGTCAGCATGCAGGAAAGAAGTTTTGCTTCCTCTTTCTTAGCTTCGTTCTGAGTACCCTGTCTTGGGTCCTCTTTACCACATCTAGTATACTTGATTAGTTTGTCCTTCTGCTGCATGTTCTTGTCTGCTGTTTTTCCTCCCATCCCCTCTTCTTCTAGTTTAAAGCCCTCCTGATGAGTGTGGCAAGTCTTCTGGTGAATGTGTGTTTCCCAGGTTTTGTGAGGTGTATCCCATCTCTTGCGAGAAGTCCATCGTAGAGGTAATTCAACCCATGGTCCAAGAATCCAAATCCTTGCTGCCTGCACCACTGTTGTAGCCAGTTGTTTACCTCTAGTATCCTACTCCATCTTCTGATGCCATGACCATCGACTGGGAGGATTGATGAAAAAACAACCTGTACGTTCCGTTCCTTTATTTTCTTCCCCAGAATTTCAAAGTCTTCGAAGATAGTTGGTAGGTCATTTCTTGCCGTGTCGTTTGTGCCTACATGTATCAGTAGGAAAGGGTAGTCGTCCTTGGATTTGAGGATATTTGGTATCCTGTTGGCCACATCCTTGATTTTTGCTCCTGGGAGGCAGCATACTTCTCGTGCGGTTATGTCCGGCCTGCAGATAGTTGCCTCCATGCCTCTTAGTATTGAGTTGCCCATAACTACCACTGTTCTTTTCTTTCGGGGCTTGGAAGGGAAGTAGTGACGTTTTGAAATGCCGACTTGATGGAATGGTCTGCGGGCGTCATATTACGTTTGCAAAGCCCCTGATGCACCTAAACAGAGGAAACCCCCCACAAGTGACCCAATTTTGGAATCTAGACCACCCAAGGAACTAATCTAGATGTATGGTGAGCACTTTGAACCCCCAAGTTCTTCACTGCAGTTTATAACACAGAGCTGTGAAAATATAAAATATTTTTTTTCCTCAAAAAATGATTATTTAGCCCACAATATTTTAATTTACAAGGGTAACAGGATAAATTCGATCCCAAAAGTTGTTGTCCAGTTTGTCTTGAGTACGATGGTACCCTATATGTGGGGGTAAACCACTGGGCACACGTCGGGGCTCGGAAGGGAAGTAGTGACGTTTTGAAATGCCAATTTGATGGAATGGTCTGTGGGTGTCATGTTACGTTTGCAGAGCCCCTGATGTGCCTAAACAGTGGAAACCCTCCACAAGTAACCCCATTTTGGAAACTAGACCACCCAAGGAACTTATCTAGATGTGTGGTGAGCACTTTGAACCCCCAAGTGCTTCATAGAATTTTACAACGCACAGGCGTGAAAATATAAAATCATTTTTTTTCCACAAAAATAATTTTTTTAGCCCCCTATTTTTTATTTTCCCAAGGGTAACAGGAGAAATTAGATCCCCAAAGTTGTTGTTCAATTTTTCCTGAGTACGCTGATACCCCATATGTTGGGGTAAACCACTGTTTGGGTACACGTCGGGGCTTGGAATGGAGGGAGCACTGTTTGACTTTTTGAACGCAAAATTGGCTGGAATAAATGGTGGCACCATGTCGCGTTTGGAGACCCCCTGATGTGCCTAAACAGTGGAAACCCCTCAATTCTAGCCCCAATCCTAATTCCAACCCTAACCCTAATTCCAACCCTAGCCCTAACCCTAATTGAAAAATAAAAATATTTTCTTTATTTTATTACATGTGCCTGCCTATGGGGGTGATAAGGGGGGCGGTGATTTACTTTTTTTTTATTTTGATCACTGTGAGAGTTTATCACAGTGATCAAAATAAAAAAAAATGAATCTGCAGCCGGGAAATGCCGGCGGGCGCACTGAGCATGCGCCCGCCATTCTCCAAGATGGCGGCGCCCATGCAGGAGGGACGGCGGGACACCGGGAGGCAGAGCGGGACATGGGAGGTACCGGGGAGGGTGAGGGGGGGATCGGACAGCGGGGGGGACAGGAGGGAAGGGGAGGGGGAGTAGATTGTGACGGCAGCGGCCCATCGCTGCTGTCAGTCCGTGGCAGGGGCCAATCGCCCCGCCAGTCACGTGAGGGGGTCATGTTAGAGTCTTCAGCCATGTCTGATGCTAGTGCAGCATCGGCCATGGCTGGATTGTAATATTTCATCAATTTTCAGTGATGAAATATTACTATCGCTCTGGCTGTTTCACTTTTAACAGCCAATCAGAGCGATCCTAACCACGTGGGTGCAAAGCCACCCCCTGGGCTTAACTGCATGTTGTCCTTTATCTGCGGGTAGGGTGACATTTCAGTGACCCGCAGGAACGCTATTTATAGCATGACGCCTACGGGGGCGTCATGGGTCGTTTGGGCAACGTGAAGGGGTTAAAAGGCTGCAATTGATGAATCAACTAGAAATCTGTCAAACAAAAAGCTGACAAA
Organism: Dendrobates tinctorius; assembly: GCF_039654945.1. NCBI lineage: Eukaryota > Metazoa > Chordata > Amphibia > Anura > Dendrobatidae > Dendrobates > Dendrobates tinctorius. The sequence continues at coordinate 33,518,366 of NW_027361738.1, forward strand.
TGTTTATAAAATAAGCTTTAAAAAGGCGCCAGTTAAAAAAAAAATATTAAGCACAAATGAATAACAGTCAGAATTCACTAAAAAGTAGACCAAAAAATGGAGCAAATGCAACAATGAATTGGGCCTATAGTGCCAAGTAGGTAACTCAGCTGAAAGCTATCTATAAATACAATGCTATAATACAGTAAGCACCCCTTATACCAGATAAATTTTGATATTCAGGTGCCTATTGTAAGCACTCTTTGTGATGGATGGGCGACAGGTTGGTCACTCTGACGTATTATGTAAATGAAAAAGACAGAAACAAAATAAACATTTACCCTGCTGTAAGTAAATAAATATGTAAGTAAATAAAAACAATAGTGCATATAAATAACACTGGGTACGTAGTAAACACCTACTTACAGACATGTCGTGAGGTGGGGAAGTCAGGGAGTCCAATATCAAAAGCCAGGTTGCTATGTCATAACTAGAAGAAGAATTCCAAGAAAGTAGAGGATCAAGACAAAGGGGTTAAACAAATGGCTGGTCAAAGGCAAATCCAAGGTCAGTCAAGAAAGATCAAAATACAAGAACTCAAAGCACAGTGCAAACACACACCAAACTGAGCAGAGCTACACCTGGCAGAGATAAGAGGCAGCTAGCCAGCTAAATAGCCTGGGAATCATTCCAAATAGGAGATATCTGTAAGGAACACAGCAATCTCCAGCCTGATAGGGTGACTGAACTGTCACTCACCACAGTGACAACCCAAGCCTCAGATTAGATAGCTGAGTTGTCTGTCACAACACTGACAGCTCAGCATGCCCCTCCCCCAGATTGGATGGCTGCCCTGCCACTCACCACTCTGTTAAGAGGACTCGTGACATAATCCCTCTTAAAGGAATGTGGACTTAGGCTGGTTTCACACTAGCGTTTTATCGCGCAGCGCATCGGGCGCACGCGCAATGTTCCCCTACCTTTAACATGGTGGTCGCAGGGTCTTGCGATTGCACGCGCTCATCAGCGTTTAGTGTGTGCTGTGCATTTTACAGGTGTACGCTACATGTTGCATTTTTTGCTCCTCCTACATCGTTAAAAAAATTGCGCGCACGTGTGCGTCCAAAAATAGCATTAGTCTATGGGGTTGCTGACGTGCGCTTGGTTGCGCGCACGTCAGCGCTTTGTGCGCACACGCGATTTCAGTAAGCAATGTCTAGACACTTGTCTAAACCTCCCCCTAAACAAGCAACATTGTTTGAGGAGTCTAGATAAAAGGTGTCTTCACGGCCAGACCAATACTCTACAGACAGCCTTGAAGAGACAAGACAGCCTTCCAACTGTGGATTCAAGCTTCAGAAGCCAAAATGTGAGTATTCCAACATAATGTCTGTGTGTTCTGTACGATTTTATAATGTACTAATGTATTTTTTGTTTAAATTTCAGCATGTCTTCTTCTGGATTGGTCTACTCGCCATCTCGGCAAGAACTGGCCCAAGCTGATCGTGAGGTGAGGATGTTGCTGCCTTTGGGTAAGTTTAGCTGCCTCTAGAAATGTGTTTTAATTTTTTTTTTCTCTTCTACAGACATCGGACATGGCCAGTGAAGGTGAAGTGCGGGAGCGGTCTGAGCGGGAGCAGTCTGAGCGGGAGCAGCGTATCCAAGTTGTGGTGAGGAGACGCAATGTTAGTATATAGTGTTTCCTTTTTTTTAGGGCTCGGTCCTCTCTATGGTAATGGAGGACCTGACCCGGAACCTGTAGTGGTCATGTGCTTTCTGGCTAGGTCCTGACCCGGAACCAGTAGTAGTCATGTGCTTTATCAGACGACCTCCCCCTAGGGGAGGTGCCTGATTATTGTTGTGCTTCCTGGCTTGGTCTGCCATGTCCCTGCCTGGCGGTGCGCTGTATTCAGGTCACTTGACTTGCACTCTGTCGTGCCTCTTGGCACACGCTCTGAATCTGCACTCGGTTGTGCCTCCTGGCACACGCTCTGACCCTGTGCTCTGTCTCGTACTCGGTTGTGCCTCCTGGCACATGCTCTGACCCTGTACTCTGTCTCATACTCGGTTGTGCCTCCTGGCACACGCTCTTACCCTGTACTCTGTCTCATCCTCAGTTGTGCCTCCTGGCACACACTCTGATTCCGTGCTCTGTCTTATACTCAGTTGTGCCTCCTGGCACACACTCTGATTCCGTGCTCTGTCTTATACTCAGTTGTGCCTCCTGGCACACACTCTGATTCCGTGCTCTGTCTTATACTCAGTTGTGCCTCCTGGCACACACTCGGACCCTGTGCTTTGTCTCATACTCTGTTGTGCCTCCTGGCACATGCTCTGATCCTGTACTCAGTCTCTTACTCTGTTGTGCCTCCTGGCACAAGTACCAATCCTGCGCTCTGTCTTATGCTCAGTTGTGCCCTCTGGCACACACCCTGCTCCTGTACTCTGTTACACCTCCTGGCACACCTGCTTCCTGACTCAGTGCTCTGACGTGCTCCTTGCACGCATCCTGCTTCACTCACACCCGGACGAACGAAGTCTCTGTATACGACGTGTTCCCGTGTCCACGCTTCACACGTTCCTGCAGACACACTCACCCACTCGTGTCTCCTGTGAGCCGGCCGCCTGGTGCCAGCAGTCGTGGTGCCTCACCCCCTGGAGCTTGCCCCTGACACTCCCTGTATAGGGGGTGGTCTTCACTAGGTAAGCTCGCCCTGGGAGGGTTGGTGTCACGACCCAGAGGGTCCACTCCAGGAGTCGTCACAGTCACTTCAGCATGACACCAGGCCTGGGTATTTTACCAGTGTGCTTTCAAAATCCAAGCCACAGTGCTGATCCTACAAATAATATTTATAGTTACATGCTTCGAAGTATGCCAGTGAATCCAAAAATCACTATTTGTAAAATCGCCCCATGTGACACAAATATTAGTTGTATTATCTCCACCATCGCTGTTAATTGAACACACTGTAGAGATTATAAAGGTAATACAACTTGTGTGTGTATGTATAGTCACCTACTCAGGAGTATTAGTGAATTCATGATGCACAAAACACAGCATGATAAATTCACTGTTACACCTGCCTACTTCATAATAGTATTGGGAGTGTAAAAACACAGAATGCACTCAGTACAGGTATCAAAACAGTGTTTTTTATTAACATACCAACAAGACAATTTTTTTACACCATTTGCTCTTGCCATTCCACCCGTCCTAAATCTGAGTTGAAGTAGGCCGCAAATTGGTCCCTCATTTGCCCAACTTCAACGGATGACCTGAGAGGGTGCTGAGTAAATTCAGGCAATGGGTTAGGAGCAACATCATCAAGATCTAAGTTCGGGTGCTCTCTAGCAATTACAAAATTATGTAGAACGACACAGGCCTTCACCACCTCATCCACTGTTTCCAGTTTCAAATTAATGGCTGTGCCAAGAATGCGCCATCTAGATACAAGTATACCAAATGCACACTCTACTGTTCTTCTGGCCCTGGTCAGCCTGTAATTAAAAATTCTTTTGTTGTGGTCCAAGTCCCGGCTGGAGTAGGACTTGAGCAGGTTTTGGCACATCTGGAATGCTTCATCACCAACCATTACAAAGGGCTGTGGCGGACCTTCAGTGTTGGGAAGAGGACGTGGCATGGGAAAATTGAAGTGGTTGCCATACAACCTCCTGCCCATGTCCGAGTTCTTAAAAGCCTGGGAGTCATTCCCATGGCCAAATGCCCCAAAGTCCACAGCAATAAACATACAGTCTGCATCTGCAATGGCCATGAGTACAGTACAAAATTACTTTTTATAGTTGTAGTACTCAGAGCCTGTTCTTTTGGGCTTGATAATCCATATGTGTTTCCCATCCACCGCTCCCAAACAGTTAGGAAAATTGCAGACAGTCCAGAATCTTTCGGTGATTTCCAACCACTTTTCTGCGGTGGGCAGGGGCATGAATTCTGGACAAAGAACGTTCCACAAAGCCCGGCAGGTGTCCGCTACAATTCCAGACAACGTGGAGATTCCAATACGGTACTGGAAGTGCAGTGAAGAGAGGGCCTCTCCAGTAGCCAGGAATCTGTGACACAAAGAAAAAAAAAATTAATATTTGTGTATAGGGATTTTTGTACACACCTAAAATTCAATGAAAAAAAAAAAAAAAATATCTGCAGCCTTTTGTTCAATACATGCCATAAAAAATTACCGCAGCCTTTTGTTAACTACATGGCAGAACTATAATTCTCCCAGATTTGGAAGAGTACATGTCACAACAAAGAAAATTCTGCAGGCATTGGTTTTGCAAAACTACATACCGTAATGTGACCAGGAGCCGTTCCTCAGGAGTAATCGCACGCCGGAGCTGCGTGTCCTGTCTCCGGATGACTTCTTGGACCCGACCAAGCAAATAGTTAAAGGTTTCTTGGGACATCCGGGTATAATCCGTAAATTTCTCCGGGTTTGCCTGGAGCTCGCTGTAGAGGGTGTGGTACGCTCCACGGCTCTCCCGGAGTTCAATAATGGGATGTATCCACAAACGCCGCCGCTGCCGTCTTCTCTGCTTCTCTCCCTCCCTCTGTTCATGGCAAGCAACGGCATAAGCCTGAGCCGTCCTCATGTCCAGATCCAAGTCAAAGTAAAAACTCTTCCAGCACAGAGCCATGTTTATCAAGGCAAATGCAAGCAAATGTAAAGAATTCAGCTGTAAACAGGGTCTATGTAAAGAATTTCCATAAGTCATGCCCACTGCTGTCCCATTGGTGGAGTGTGTTGCAAGAATTTTTCAAGGATTTTTCCTCCTGTGAAGTGACACCATTGCGCATAAAAAATGCAAACGCATGAAAAACGCTGTTAAACGCATAAAAACGCTGCGATTTTTTGTCGTAATGCGCACAAAAATGCTACAAAAAAATGCAGCATTTACAAGCGTTTGCATGCGCTTTTGACATGTGTTTCATGTGCGCTCGATACGCTGCGCAAAAAGGCACAAGTGTGAAACTAGCCTTACACAGGGACCCTGGGGTAAGTCTTCGGCGTTGCCTCTGACCATTGGTACAAGCTGTCAGGAAGGATGGTTAGATCGGGTGAAAACCAAAAGGTACGAGTAGGGACAAAACTGCCAAGCAAATTTATAGTAAGAATGCAAGGAGATTTACAAGCAGAGCAGAAGTATGTACAGTGAGGGAAATAAGTATTTGATCCCTTGCTGATTTTGTAAGTTTACCCACTGACAAAGATATAAACAGTCTATAATTTTAAGGGTAGGTTAATTTTGAGAGATAGAATATCAAAAATAAAATCCAGAAAATCACATTGTATAAATTATATAAATTTATTTGCATTTTGCAGTGAGAAATAAGTATTTGATCCCTCTGGCAAACAAGACTTTAAACTTGGTGGCAAAACCCTTGTTGTCAAGCACAGCAGTCAGAAGTTTTTTTTAGTTGATGATGAGGTTTGCACACATGTCAGGAGAAATTTTGGTCCACTCCTCTTTGCAGATCATCTCTAAATCATTAAGATTTTGAGGCTGTTGCTTGGCAACTCGGAATTTCAACTCCCTCCATAAGTTTTCTATGGGATTAAGGTCTAGAGACTGGCTAGGCCACTCCATGACCTTAATGTGCTTCTTTTTGAGCCACCCCTTTGTTGCCTTGGCTCAAAAAGACCCCTACAGACTTGGGTTGCCCAGGGTGATCCAAGGAATGTCGATGAACTGGTTGGACTGGTCGAGAGATACCAGGGGATGGAGCCCATTCCGTATTGGGGGTTCTAGCAGGGGGTGCAGTCCCAAAAAGGGGTGGGGCATCCAAGGTCAGAAGGGGCGGGTGAGGCGGTGCCCAAAGTCCCCACGGGTGATATTATTTACTGCAAGTGCCACGGGCCTGGACATATACAGTGGGGCAAAAAAGTATTTAGTCAGTCAGCAATAGTGCAAGTTCCACCACTTAAATAGATGAGAGGCGTCTGTAATTTACATCATAGGTAGACCTCAACTATGGGAGACAAACTGAGAAAAAAAAATCCAGAAAATCACATTGTCTGTTTTTTTTTCATTTTATTTGCATATTATGGTGGAAAATAAGTATTTGGTCAGAAACAAAATTTCATCTCAATACTTTGTGATATATCCTTTGTTGGCAATGACAGAGGTCAAACGTTTTCTGAAAGTCTTCACAAGGTTGCCACACACTGTTGTTGGTATGTTGGCCCATTCCTCCATGCAGATCTCCTCTAGAGCAGTGATGTTTTTGGCTTTTCGCTTGGCAACACGGACTTTCAACTCCCTCCAAAGGTTTTCTATAGGGTTGAGATCTGGAGACTGGCTAGGCCACTCCAGGACCTTGAAATGCTTCTTACGAAGCCACTCCATCGTTGCCCTGGCGGTGTGCTTTGGATCATTGTCATGTTGAAAGACCCAGCCACGTTTCATCTTCAATGCCCTTGCTGATGGAAGGAGGTTTGCACTCAAAATCTCACGATACATGGCCCCATTCATTCTTTCATGTACCCGGATCAGTCGTCCTGGCCCCTTTGCAGAGAAACAGCCCCAAAGCATGATGTTTCCACCACCATGCTTTACAGTAGGTATGGTGTTTGATGGATGCAACTCAGTATTCTTTTTCCTCCAAACACGACAAGTTGTGCTTCTACCAAACAGTTCCAGTTTGGTTTCATCAGACCATAGGACATTCTCCGAAAACTCCTCTGGATCATCCAAATGCTCTCTAGCAAACTTCAGACGGGCCCGGACATGTACAGGCTTAAGCAGTGGGACACGTCTGGCACTGCAGGATCTGAGTCCATGGTGGCGTAGTGTGTTACTTATGGTAGGCCTTGTTACATTGGTCCCAGCTCTCTGCAGTTCATTCACTAGGTCCCCCCGCGTGGTTCTGGGATTTTTGCTCACCGTTCTTGTGATCATTCTGACCCCACGGGGTGGGATTTTGCGTGGAGCACCAGATCGAGGGAGATTATCAGTGGTCTTGTATGTCTTCCATTTTCTAATTATTGCTCCCACAGTTGATTTCTTCACTCCAAGCTGGTTGGCTATTGCAGATTCAGTCTTCCCAGCCTGGTGCAGGGCTACAATTTTGTTTCTGGTGTCCTTTGACAGCTCTTTGGTCTTCACCATAGTGGAGTTTGGAGTCAGACTGTTTGAGGGTGTGCACAGGTGTCTTTTTATACTGATAACAAGTTTAAACAGGTGCCATTACTACAGGTAATGAGTGGAGGAAAGAGGAGACTCTTAAAGAAGAAGTTACTGGTCTGTGAGAGCCAGAAATCTTGATTGCTTGTTTCTGACCAAATACTTATTTTCCACCATAATATGCAAATAAAATGAAAAAAAAACAGACAATGTGATTTTCTGGATTTTTTTTTCTCAGTTTGTCTCCCATAGTTGAGGTCTACCTATGATGTAAATTACAGACCAGACGCCTCTCATCTTTTTAAGTGGTGGAACTTGCACTATTGCTGACTGACTAAATACTTTTTTGCCCCACTGTAGCTGCCCGTTGTCCTATGAAGGTGAACGGTTGAGCAGTAATGGCGCTGCTAGACTCAGGGAGCTTGGTGACCCTTGCACGGGCCAGTTTTCCTCTCAACCTACTCCGGGGTAAAAAGGTTGGCGTTCGGTGCATACATGGCAATACAAAAGACTACCCTATGGCCAGGGTGAACATTGAAACGGCGCATGGCACCGAGTCCCATGAAGTTGGCGTCGTTCGGGACTTGTTGCATCCTATAATTATAGGCCGGGATTTCTGTCTGTTTTGGGAGCTGTGGGATAAGGGTTCTGAGGTCGCTAGCAAGAGCAGGGAACCAATGAACCCTAATAAGGTATCGCCACCACCAGAGGCAGACGGGTTCCCTTTTTGTGTCCTTGTGGGGGATGAGGAGGAAGGGTCCCCTGTATCTGACATTCCAGAGTTGGGGGTGGCCGGTGGGAATTTGGGGATTGCCCAACATAGGGACCCAAAGCTGAGGGAAGCCTTCAACAATGTCACCATCATTAACGGGGTTGCACAAGAGCCGGGAGCAGACACAAGGTTTCCCTATTTTATGATGAGAGGGAAGTTGTTATACCGGGTCACGAAAATAAAGGAGGAGTTGGTAGAGCAGTTAATAGTACCAGGCCCCTATAGATGGAAAGTGTTGGACATGGCCCATTCACACATCTTGGGGGGACACCTGGGGGTGGAAAAAAATGCAGGAACGGGTTGTGCAGAGGTTCTATTGGCCTGGGTGTCACCGGGAAATAGTAAACTATTGCAGGTCCTGCCCAGCATGTCAGTTAACTGCCCCCAGATCTCATTTCCGGACACCCCTTGTGCTATTGCCCATTATTGAGGTGCATTTGAGAGAATTGCCATGGACTTGGTCGGTCCCTTAGTTTAATCAGCCTGGGGCCATCAGTATATATTAGTCATCCTGGACTATACCCCACACTATCCTGAGGCAATTCCCCTGAGATATTCCACCGCAAAGAGTATAGCCCGCAAGTTGGTCCATGTGTTTTCCCGGATGGGTTTGCCGAAGGAGATCCTGACAGACCAGGGGACACCTTTTATGATCAAGGTGATGAGGGAATTGTGAAAGGTTCTGCAAATCTCCCAGTTGAGGACTTCAGTGTACCATCCGCAGTCAGATGGCCTTGAGAGGTTTAACAAGACACTGAAGAGCATGCTAAGAAAATCCATAGAGAAAGATGGTAGAAACTGGGATTGTCTCTTACCGTATCTGCTGTTTTCTATCCGTGAAGTTCCCCAGGCCTCCACGGGATTCTCACCCTTCGAGCTTCTGTACGGCCGACGTCCGCGAGGTCTCCTAGATATAGCCAAGGAAACCTGGGAAGCCGAAGTCACGCCACACAGAAGCGTCATTGAGCATGTGGCACTGATGCAGCAGAGGGTTGCGAAGGTGATGCCCATTGTTAAAGAACATCTCCGTCAGGCTCAAGAGGCTTAGGCCAGGGTCTACAACCAGTCAGCAAGAGTGAGGCAGTTCAATCCGGGAGACCGAGTACTCGTGCTAATTCCGACGGTGGAGAGTAAGTTCTTCGCCAAGTGGCAAGGGCCGTATGAGGTTGAGGAGAAGCTTGGTGAGGTAAATTATAAAATTCACCAACCCGGAAGACGGAAACCATACCAGGTTTACCATGCATCACAAATACTTCTCCCGTGCTTCCCCCATACTCTGGAACTCTCTGCCGCAACACATCACTCTCGCCATCAGCAGAAACCTTCAAGAAGAACCTGAAGACCCACCTGTTCTGACAAGCCTACAGCCTGCAATGATCCTCGGTCTACTGAACCACCGCACGAGACCTGCTCTACCTTCTCCTATGGTATCCTCACCGATCCCTGTTGACTGTCAGCCCTCACGGGCAGGGTCCCCTCTCCTTATGTACTTGTGTGTCCCTTGTCTTACACATGTTTATTATACCTGTCTATTTCCCCTTTTCACATGTAAAGCGCCATGGAATAAATGGCGCTATATAAATGTATAATAATAACCTCATCAAGCTGTGGCAAGATAGAGAGCGAGCGGTAACTCCGTGCTTGCTGGGCAACCTAGAAGGTGAGGTTGGAGCGGTTACCATAGCGGAGACTCTATCGAAGGCCCAGAAACAGCAGTGCCGGGAGTTACTCCAGAAAAACAGGGACCTATTTTCAGAGTTGCCGGGGTGCACGAAGGTCGTGGAGCATGAAGTTCTGACCGAGCCACATGTGCGGGTGAACGTGAAGCCTTATCGAATTCCCGTGGCCCGCCGAGAAGTAATCTCCAAGGAGGTGCAGCGTATGTTGAAGCTCAGGGTCATTGAGGAATCCAAGAGCGGCTGGTCGAGCCCGATTGTCCTGGCCCCAAAACCTGATGGTGAATGGAGGTTCTGCAATGACTACCGGAAGCTGAATGAGGTCTCCAAGTTCGACGCATATCCCATGCCACGCGTTGATGAGCTCAATCGAGAGACTTGGACCTGCCAGGTACATAACCACCTTGGATTTGACAAAGGGATATTGGCAGATCCCCATGGCACGGGAGGCCAAGGAGAAGACTGCATTTTCTACACCAGACGGGTGCTTCCAGTATGTCCGGGTGCCGTTTGGTCTGCAGGGAGCTCTAGCGACCTTCCAGAGGGCTATGGATAGAATCCTTGCGCCTCATAGGCTATACGCTGCCGCGTACCTGGATGATATCATCATCTTTACCCTGGACTGGGAGACTCACCTGGAAAAGGTTCAAGCAGTGTTTGATGCTCTAAGGGAGGGAGGGTTTACAATAAACCCAAAGAAGTGTGCCTTGGGTAAAGAAGAAGCCAAGTACCTGGGATATGTAGTGGGGCGTGGCGAGATAAAACCCCAAATCAATAAAGTGGAGGCAATTCAAACATGGCAGAGACCTCTGTCCAAAAAGCAGGTTCGAGCCTTCCTGGGGATCGTGGGATATTACAGGAGGTTCATCCCAAACTTCGCCATGATGGCTGCGCCTCTAACTGATCTGCTTAAGAGGACAAAATCCGTAATGGTCAGATGGTGCGAAGAGGCAGAGTCAGCCTTCCAAGAAATGAAAGAGGCTCTATGTAAGCAACCCGTTCTGGTGGCTCCAGACTTTAAAAAAGAGTTCATCCTTCAGACAGATGCCTCAGATGTCAGGGTAGGTGCAGTCCTCTCCCAGGAGATACATGGGGAGGAGCATCCTGTCCTCTACCTGAGTAGGAAGCTATCTTCATGCGAAAAGAATTACTCAGTCGTAGAGAAGGAGAGTTTGGCCATAAAGTGGGCAGTGGATACCTTACGGTACTATCTGGTGGGACGTAAGTTTAGATTAATATCCGACCATGCCCTACTCAGATGGATGAGGGAAACAAAGGGTAAGAATGCTAGGGTCACCCACTGGTTGTTAGCCCTGCAAGACTTCAGCTTCCATGTAGAACATAGGGCCGCAAAGCTACATGGTAATGCCGATGCCCTCTCAAGAATTCCTTGTCTAGTAGTGGAAAGTGCCAAGCCCCACGGCTTTAGGCAGACGGTGGAGGTATGTGGTGTGGCTAAGGGTCGTATAGTCGATGGGAAGTATGTGTCTCAGAGATGGCTTATCTCTGTAATGTAAGCCCAGAGTGTTTCTTTAGTACACATAAGCCCAAATGGATATCATTATATTTCTAATGTTTTGCAAGGACCTGTGGTGAGGTCACAATCACATGACAAGTCAGCTGCTGGGTTCGTGGGTGTGGCTATACCTTTATTATGTAGACTACTCCTGAAATAGAGAGTTGTATGTGGGGAGGACTAAGGCTCCCGTGTGTGCTGAGGCTGAAGGTCTGAGCCTGAAGTAACGGACATTTGTGTTCTCTTTTGCCTAAGCTAAAGGCTATTTCTTTTGGGACGTGCTGCTTTATGGGTTTATGATGCAAATAAACCTCATGAAGTTTAAAATAACCTGCCTCATGATTGTCTCCCGCTGCATCTGAGCGAGTAGAATCCCTACAATTGGCTTTGGCAATCACTAAAATTTTTTAACGGACGATAACCACCTGTATAGATATGTCTTATTCTGATTCTCATCAGCCGGTTAATTGGCTGAGAAGGCATGTCCGACTCTTTTGGTGTGAGGAGGGGTGGGACCGGGAAGCTTTGAAGAGTAGCACCAGGTGAGCAATGGAATAGTGATAGAGTGATTGATAGAATGAAAATCATTTCTTTTATTATTGTAAATCAGTCTGAGATAACTAACCAAAAAAAATTGAAACACCCCTTTAATAAGAAATGCAAAAAAGAAATAAAAAAAAATAAATTATTTTTTTTGCCACATAAATATCATTTGCCTCAATAAATAATAGTACAAATTGGATCAGAGTCAGTTAAGAGGCAAAGGAAAAAAAAATAATCCTCAACATGTTTGGTGAAAACACAGGTTTATTACTAGCAAACAATGGGGGGGAAACTAAGTACTGTAGTAACTGAAAATAGAGTTAAAATATAGCATGAAAATATTCTTTTCAGATGACTAAGAAAATAAAATATATCTCCTGGCAAGTAAAGTAGTATAGCCCAATGTATTTTGAATTTAGCATACAAAGTAAAAAAAAACCTATAAAATAAAAATGAGATGACAAAAATCAATATAAAACATCAATATGGCCTATAAAAAAACAGACTTTTCTGCCCCAGAGGAACAATAGCCAACAGCTGTTGTAGATATCAGAACAGCATCTAGAACAGTATGTTTTGGTTGGAATTAAAGGGCAATTGATATCTAATCTTCCTTGAGGGAAATGGCAAGCTGTAACAAGTAAAGTATAAACCAGAATGCAAAATGATATATCCACATTGTAAAAATCAAATTATATTACAAAAACAGTGTAAAACCTGACTCATTAATGTTTTTCAAGCTTGGAAACACATTTTATACGTACCGCGGAGTATGCAGTATTCATGTACTTGCGTATATGTCGGCCAACAGTCAATATTTCTGAAGACGGAATAGGAAATGACCACAGTGAGCGAAAGGTAATTTTTAGCAAATTTGGGCATACTTTAGTTGTGTCAAAAGTTTAAATCATGAGTTAATTAACCAATTATTGAACTATTTTCTGCTTCTTGTAGAGAGCCCACTTTCAGGTCAAATATATCCCTATGACTCCATTCACCTGTCAGGAGGGTGTACATTGGCATAATTGAAAAGTTAAAGAATTTAGGAACCACATCCACAAAGAAGAGATTATGTAAACTTACAGTGTGGTTATCGCTAAAAGCCGCCATTACTCGGAGCACATTCACTAACCGATAAATTACTCTTAGTCCATAAAATGCAGTATATTATTTATCAACAACTGTAAGCCAATAATTATAAAATATCAAACTTTATTAGAGCAAATGTTATACAATCAACTGTCCAAAAAATCTTTAAAAATACCCCATTAATAACTAAAATAGGGCTATGCGGCTGTCCATATGAAGCATAATGCAAAATCCACCATAGTAAGTGTAAAAATCAAAAAGGTGGATAACAAATATATTACACACAAAGTAGTTAAACAGTCTTCACCATAAATACATAGACAACTATCATGGCTATAACCAACCAACTCTAACAATATCAGTGTAAGCTCAGGCCAGAGACAAAAAGGAACCTTAGGAATAATGCCCCCCAAACGCCATGTCAGTGGACCTCATGACAAACATTGCTCACTACCCCTCTAAGAACATTATCTACCTAACTGCATTATGGCATCTAAAAAAAATGTTTGGTGGAGAAGGGATAATCCTATGAGGTTGTTTTTCAGATATTAACGGAGGTCCCTTAGCTCCAGTGAAGGGAAATCTTAATGCTTCAGACATTTTGGGGAATTGTAGCTTAAACTGTTCCCACAAACGTGAGAGGAAGGCCTTGTCTTTTTCAGAATGACTGTGCTTCAGTGCACAAAACAAGGTCCATAAAGACATGGCTGTGTGTCCTTGGAGTAGCTGCACAGAGCTCTGACATCTATCGCAATGAACATCTTTGGGACGAACTACCGGTGGTGAAGCAGGTCGTCTCTGTGACAATAGTCACTTCTTATGGCTAAGCCGTGAGTCATAGTGGTCAAAGAGTTCAAGGTCAGAAGCCAGGAGGGTACATCACAAGCAGAAGGAAGAGACAAAAGCATAGGTAGGTAAGGTTCCGAGGTCAGAGTACCGGAAGGATAATGGATCAGAGCTGAAGGGGTTAAACAGGTGGATGGTCAGAACGAAGTCCAAGGTCAGGCAACAGATCAAGAATATAGAACACAAGGCACAGGGAGCACAAACCTCATAAGATGAATGTACATCTGGCAGAGGTCTGGGAGAAGCGGCTGTTAAGTAGGCATAGCCATTACCCGGAATAGTGAACACCTGAGACAGCCAACGCCACCCAGTCACAGATTGGCTAGTCGAGCTTTCAATAAACACACTGACAGCTCAGCACGCCCCTGTGCCAGATTGGACAGCCAAGCTGTCAGTAACTGAATCCCAGACACCCTGAGGGGTGGAATCGTGACACTCTCATCCAACATCAATGTCTGACTTTACAAATGCTCTTCTGGATGAAGTGGGAAAAATTTCCACACCCTCCAAAATCTCCCAGAAGAGTGTAAACTATTACAGTTGCAAAGGGAGGATCAACTAAATATTAGTGTCTATAAATTTACAATGGGATATCATAAAAGCTACTGTAGGTCTAATGTGTGTTTCAATGTGGCGCCCCCAGGAGTACGGTTGCCACAGTGGCCTTTCTTCCGTCCAGGGGGGAGTGATGTCATACCTGGGAGCAGTGAAAGGATCTCTTTATCAGTAAGTTCCAGCACACAACACAGTTCCTACTCCAGGCCAGCAGAGGGAGCTCTGAACCTGACAGCAGAGGAGCTGCTCTCTGTGGTCAGGAATAGGAAGTTAGGTTAGTTAGAGTGTAGACAGGGAAGAGTGTGGACGTGTGGAGATGAGCTGGGGGCTTGGAGCTATAGAGGAACTCACCCTTAAGCTGAAGCACAGAGGCCGGACGCCGGAGTCCGAGGCTGTGTGGATACTAACGGTCCCACAGCAGAAACCGGAGGAACAAGAGGCTGTAAATGCTTTATTCCCAACTAAGACTCGACGACACAGTAGCAACGTGTGAGCCAGAGATGCCATTAAGGGCAGTTCATGAAGGAGGCTACAGCTACCTGTCATGCGAGTGGAGTTCTAAGTAACAGACAGAAAGAGGAACTTGTGTGGAGTTCAGAACTGCAAGTATTTCAGAATAGCACTAGAAAGGAGACCTCACAACCCGCACCTGTATAGAGAGATTCCTAAATTGCTTCCAGGCTGATAAACTCCTGTACCATCTGCAATCTGAATCCTAGACTGTACCTACAAAGCACGGTAAAAGAAACTGCACTCTGCTGTGTCCTTCGAATTCTTCCTGCATCACCATCTCAGCACTACTACATCTCTTGCTATCTACTACTTCCCCATCCATTCCTCAACATCTTTCTCATCTGCCCTTGGACTCAGCTCTGCCTGTGGAAAGCTATTCCACCTCTGCTGCATCATACCATCTGTCCCAGAGGATCTGCACTGCAGCGCTGGTCGCCTCTGACCAGATACCACAGGTGGCATCACAAACTGTTATTACCAAAAACTCTTTATCATCCCCTGTAAATAATCCCCTTTCATTCGATGCCCAAGGCCACCGACCGGGTCACAGCACCTGTGACACTGTCCCTTTAAGAAAGGGGCCCAGTACCGAGTACCCAACTTGCACTGGCGGGTGCTCCATCAACACTTTTGTCTCTAATATATCTCTGTATATCTGTTTGTCCTATGGGCATTGAACAACACCTTAAACGTTTAGTCAAAAAATTGTATTTGTGATCTTACAAAAGCATAAAAAAGACATAAATACTGCAGTATGCCTCCAAGTTTAGACAATAAGGGTACGTGCACACGCTGCGGATTCCGCTGCGTTTCCGCAGCGGTTTTGGCCGCTGGGACCCGCAGCAGCTTTAGCTGCGGTGTACAGTACCATTCAAATGAATGGGAAAAAAAACCCGCTGTGCCGACGATGCGGAAAAAACCGCGCGGATTTGCTGCGGTTTTGAATCCGCAGAAAGAATTGCATGTCAATTCTTTCTGCGGAAACCGCTGCGGGTTCCTATCTCCACCATTGTGGAGATAGTGAATCCGCAGGACCAAACCGCAGGCAAAACCACAGATAATCCGCAGGTCTTTTGACCTGCGGATTATCTGCGGTTTTTGCAAAATCCGTGCGGATTAATCCGCAGCGGATTCCGCAGCGTGTGCACACACCCTAAAGAACCATGTTTATTCCTGATGTGTAATTTTAACACAATTTCACATTGAATCAAATGACATGATGAATTCAACCTGAATCTGGATTTTGCTTATTTTCGGCTTCTTCTGGGACATCCACTAAAAAAGCTCAAATAGAATCCAAAGTTGTTTGGTTTGAACTACATAATTTAAATCTATGGCGCCATTGGGGTGAGCATCTAAAGAGCCAAAACCCTTGATCTCCCAGCAAAGTCATGAAGAGGGGCTCAGATGTTGTGTGAAGACACCTCGTTGTTATTACATATACTGTACTGTATGAAGAACTTTGGATGTTTGCTTAGGAAGAAGCCGCAGAAGTGTGATTTGTGCATTTCACTTGAAGTCACTAAAGAGACAATTGTAATTTTGGCCTCGTAGGAGTAGTGATCCCCAGTTCTGACAGCTGTCAGTGATGATTAACATAATTATACATAGAAAGGTGACAGTGCTCTTTGGGTTACAGAAAAACACTTTTATAATTAAAATAATTATGTCTCAACACTCAAAGCCCTTAAGGCTGATTTCACACATCCAATATTCACAGTCTGAAAATGGACAGTGATGTCTGGAACAACCGGGGGTATCCTGACCTGAACTAGATAGCCTCATGAGGCTGTTGAGTTTGGGTCAGGGTTCCCGTAGACAGTTCGGACATTGTGGTCTGTATTCGGAGCAAGAAAGTTGGATATGTGAAATTGGCCTCCAGTGAATTTCCACTTTTTAATAGTTCATCATTTTGTGTTGAATAATTTCTTAAATTATATCTTACCTATAGTTAATTTATACATTGAAAAAAAAAAGCACAAAAATTGAGCTTGATTTAAGTTGGTATACATGCAGCACATAAATGCATGTTCACATAGGCCATAAAGCATAAAAAAATACAACAGACAAAATAAGCAAAAACCCTGCTGTAACTAAATAAGTAAAAAGAAAAAGTGCATTTAAATAACACAGGGTTCTTAGTAATACTGTTTTTGACCAAAAATAGCATAAAAGCCATCTCACCGTCAACAAGGAGACCCTGATCGGGACAGTTCTACACGGTCCTACATAATCTAAACCTTACCGTGTGTCAGAGTTGACTTCAGTGTGTGAATAAGGACAGACAAAAGGACCGATTCCCAACCTGTGGACACCAGTCTGGAGAAGCCTTTAAATGTAATTACCAGCTCCCGGACCGCTCCTGGAACTTTAACCCCTAAAATTCTGCGATCGAACACGATCGCAGCATTCTGGGAGCAGGCAGAGGGCTGACAACCCCTCTGTCTTTGGATCGGAGACCCTGCAGCATGAAACGAGGTCCTGATCGCTGCCATGGTAACCGAATGTCATCATGACGACATCTGGGTTACCAGAGCTAAGAAACTTCCTGTCATGCGCAGTGCATGATGAGGAAGTCTCTCAGGTCAGTGTGCAGTAAGTGCAGCGCTGACAGCTTTTATAGCATGCAGATGCTGCTTCATCTGCATACTATAGAAGCGATCAATCTGCAAAAAATGATTGTCCCATGGTGGGACAAAGTGTAAAAGTTAGAATAAAGTAAAAAAATGTTTTTAAATAATTGTAAAAATATTTAAAAAAATAAAAAATAATAAAAAAAGCAATATTTATTTTATCACTAAATAAATATTTGAATGAAAAAAAATCTAAATAATAAAAGTACACATATTTGGTATCGCCGCGTCCGTAATGACACAACCTATAAAACTGTCCCACTAGTTAACCCCTTTTGGGAACACCACAAAAAAAGGCAAAACACAATGCTTTATCATCACGCCGCCGAACAAAAAGTGTAATAACACGCAATCAAAAAGACGGATATAAATAAACATGGTTCTGCTGAAAACATCATCTTGTCCCGCAAAAAACAAGCCCCCATACAGTATCACCAGCGAAAAAATAAAAAAGTTATAGCTCTCAGAATAAAGCGATGCCAAAATAATTATTTTTTCATACAAAATAGTCTTTATTGTATAAAAGCGCCAAAACAAACCCAAAGAATAAAACTGCCTTATCAATTTTACCACACGCGGAACGGTGTAAACGCCCCCCCCCCCAAAGAAATTCACAAATTGCTGTTTTTGGTTCATTCTGCCTCCCAAAAATCAGAATAAAAAACGATCAAAAGATGTCATGTGCCCAAAAATGGTACCAATAAAAACGTCAACTCTTCCAACAAAAAACAAGACCTCACATGACTCTGTGGGCCAAAATATGGAAAAATTTTAGCTCTCAAAATATGGTAATGCAAAAACTATTTTTTGCAATAAAAAACGTCTTTTAGTGGGTGACAGCAGCCAAACAGAAAAACTTGCTATAACGCCTCTTTCACACATCCTGATATTTCCGGTACCGGAGATGTCAGTGTCCGTGTGTGTAATACTTGCAGCACACGTGTGGCATGCATGTGCCACATCAGTACCACAGGGACGGGCACCAGGGTACTGATGTGCACTCTGCCGGTGATCGGCACAAGCAGGGGAAATGATGAGAGCCGTGTTCAGCACCCGGTGCTGGGGAACTGCGCTTACTGTAATGCTTCTTCCCCAGCGCCGATGCATGTCACATGACATCCATGTGTGTTATGCGTATGCACGTGAGCTGTATTGTTTTGTGGCCCATGCTGACATTAAAAAACAGACATGTCAGGGTGTTTTGCCAAAGGACACACGGTCCGTGGAAATACATGGACATGTGCACAGACCCATTCACTTGAATAGGCAAATAGCGCTCCGTACCTCCCGAGTCTCTCCGCATGGATTAGTACTGTACAGCCACATATGGGGCATTGCTACGTTCAGTAGAAATTGTGAGACAAATTTTGTAGCCATTTTTACCCACTTCTTGTGTGAAAATGTAAAATCTTTGACAAAAACAAAATTTTGGTGGAAAAATGTAGTTATTTTGTCATCACTGCCCAATGGTATAAAATTCTGTGACACACCCATGGTGTTAATATGATCACTGCACCCCTAGATGAATTCATTGAGATGTATAGTTAGTAAAATTGGGTCACTTATGGAGGGTTCTGCTGTTTTGGCACCTCATGGGCTCTCCCAATGGGTCATGTCACCTGCAAACTATAACAGTAAAATCTGGTGCTCCTTCCTTTCTGAGCTCTGTCATGTGCCCAAAGAGTGGTTTACACCACATATGGGGTATCAGCATACTCAGGACAAATTGCACAATAACTCTTGGGGTTCAATTTCTTCTGTTACACTTGAGAAAATAAAAAATTGGGGGTGAAAATATCATTTTTGTGGAAAAAATATGATTTTTTATTTTTACGGCTCTACGTTCTAAACTTCTGTGAAGCAGTTGGGGGTTCAAAGTGCTCACCACACATATCGATAAGTTCATTTGGGGAGTCTAGTTTCCAAAATGGGGTCACTTGTGGGGGGGTTTCCACTGTTTAGGCACATCAGGGGCTCTCCAAACGCAACATGGCTTCCGATGTCAATTCCAGCCAATTTTGCATTGAAAAGTCAAAAAGCACTCCTTCCCTTCCGAGCTCTGCCATGCATCCAAACAGTGGTTTACCTGCATATTGGGGTATCAGCATATTCAGGACAAATTGTACAACAGCTTTTGAGGTCCAATTTCTCCTGTTACCCTTGGTAAAATAAAAAAATTGGATCTGAAGTAAATTTATTGTGAAAAAAAAAGTTAAATGTTAATTTTATTTAAACATTCCAAAAACTGCTGTGAAGCACCTGAAGGGTTAATAAACTTCTTGAATGTGGTTTTGAGCACCTTGAGAGGTGCAGTTTTAAGAATGGTGTCAATTTTGGGTATTTTCTATCATATAGACCCCTCAAAGTGACTTCAAATGTGATGTGGTCCCTAAAAAAAATGGTGTTGAAAAAATGAAAAATCGCTGTTTAACTTTTAAAACTTATTCACTTCCTAACACAAAAAAATGTGGTTCCAAAATTGTGCTGATGTAAAGTAAACATGTGGGAAATGTTACTTATTAAGTATTTTATGTGACATATCTCTGTTATTTAAGGGCATGAAAATTCAAAGTTGTAAAATTGCTAAATTTTAAACATTTTCGCCAAATTTACAATTTTTTCACAAATAAACGCAAGTAATATCAAAGAAATTTTACCATTATCATAAAGTACAATAATTCACAAGAAAACATTGTCAGAATCACTGGGATCCATGGAGGTGTTCCAGAGTTATTACCTCATAAAGGGACAGTGGTCAGAATTGTAAAAATTGGCCCAGTCATTAACGTGCATACCACCCTTTTGGGGGTAAAGGGGTTAAGTTGGTATACATGCAGCACATAAACGCATGTTCACATTGGCCATAAAGCAAAAAACCTACCAGAGACAACATGAGCAAAAAAAACCCTGCTGTAACTAAATAAGCGAAAAGCAAAATTGCATTTAAATAACACAGGGTTCTTAGTAATACTGTTTTTGATCAAAAATAGCATAAAAGCCATCCCACCGTCAACAAGGTGACCCTGATCGGCACAGTCCTTCGCTGTCAAATATTAAAAACCTTACCATGTGTCAGAGTTGACCTCAGTGTGTGAATAAGGGCAGACAAAAGGACCTGTGTGGAAAACCCATTTCAAATCCAATACCTCTAGCCAAGAGACTTGATGAGGCTTGTTCTATAGGGGATGAGACTGGTCATAAACATACCTTGATTTTAACAAGAATTTGTCACTCAATTCATATTACCTTCAATGTATGCTGGACAATCTTTCATTTCTCTGCAACATAATACACACTTAAAAGGCCACGTTCACACATTCAGCATTTAGTCAGAATTTTACATCAGTATTTGTAAGCCAAGATCAGGAATGGAACAATCAGAGGAAAAGTATAATAGAAAGATGTCACCATTTCTGCATTTTTCTCCAACTCTGGGTTTTGGCTTAAAAATATGGATGTAAAATACTGACCAAATAATGAACAAGTTAACATGGCCAAAGGGTGATTCCCATCTCAGACACTTACAGTCATGACCGAAAATGTTACCACCCTTAAAATTGTCCCAGAAAATTAAGTATTTCTCCCAGAAAATGTCAATTACACGTTTTGTTATACACATATTTATTCTTTTGTGTGTTTTGGAATAACGCAAAAAAACAGAGAAAAAAAGTAAATTGGACATAATTTCACACTAAACCCCAAAAATGGTTTGGGAGAAAATTGTTGGCACCTTTCCAAAAAATGTGGGTAAACAACTCTGTTTCAAGCATGTAATGCTTGTTCAAACTGACCTGTGGCAAGTAACAGGTGTGGGCAATATGAAACACCTGAAACCAGATAAAAAGGGAAGAAGATGACTCAATCTTTGCATTGTGTGTCTGTATGTACCATACTAAGCATGGAGAATAGAAAGAGGAGAAGAAGAGATCTGTCTGAGGTCTTGAGAACCAAAATTGTTGAAAAATATTAACAATTGCAAAGTTGCAAGTTCATTTTCAGAGATCTTGATGTTTCTTTGTCCACAGTTCGCAACATAATCAAGAAGTTTACAACCCATGGCGCTGCAGCTAAGCTAATCTCCCTGGACGTGGATGGCAGAGAAAAATTGATCAAAGGTTGGAACACAGGATAGTGCACATAGTGGAAAAGCAGCCCCGTCAAGTTCAAAAGAAATTCCTGCAGGCTCAGAATGCATCAGTGTCTGCGTGAACTATCCATTGACATTGGAATTAAATGCTATGGAAAAAGACCCAGTAGTACCACACTGCTCACACAGAGACATAAAAAGCTAGACTGTAGTTTGTCAAAATATACGTGAGTAAACCAAAAGTCTTCTGGGAAAGCGTTTTGTTGGCAGATGAGACCAAGAGAGAGCTTTTTGGTAAAGCACATCATTCTACTGTTTACTGTAAATGGAATAAGGCCTACAAAGAAAAGAACACAGTACCTACAATCAAATATGGTGGAGGTTCAAAGATGTTTTGGGGTTGTTTTGCTGTCTTTGGCACTGGGTTCCTTGACTGTGTGCAAGGCAACATGAAATATGAAGACATGGTACACATGAATTAGCCAATTTATGCACTGAGCAGTCTCAATTTTTCTGATTTTTTAGAGCAGTAATGCAATTTAAACTTTATATATTTCATGTTTTCATGCTATGGCGCTACAGAGCGCAACTTTATTTGTTATAATATGGAGATGGCTACTCTTATTAAGAACATTTTTCTGCTTGGAAGTGATGGTCAGTCTTTTGATATTTGTATTTCTAAAGGCCCCTTTACATTTAGCGATGTACCAGCGATCCCGACAACGATACGACCCGGTCAGGATCGCTGGTGCATCGCTAAATGGTCGCTAGTGAGCTGTCACACAGGCAGATCTCACGGCGATGTAGCGACGCAGCAGCGGTCGTTACAGACCTTTCAGACGCGGCGATCCTGACGTCCTCCCGCCCGCGTCTACGCGTCGGCGCCAGCAGGAAGCGGCCGACGAGAAATGGAACTGGACGATCTTGCGTGATCAGCGACAGACAGCGGGGGAGCCGGTCGGAGGTAAGTATCACACATAGCGATATCACTAGTGATATCGCTGCTGCGTCACAAAATCGGTGACGCTTTAACGATATCGCTAGCGATATCGCTATGTGTAAAGGCCCCTTAAGAAGGGCATCTGTCTTGGCTGCTTTACGTGTACTTCTCAGTAATAAGTAGCAATTTTGTTATTTGCTGTGACAATAGAGACCTATAGTCTACAGAGCACCTTGGAAACTATCATTGGGGAATTGAAAGAATTAAAAATCCTGGATTATTAATACCATATTTTTCGGATTATAAGACGCACTTTTGTTCCCCAAAATTTTTGGGGAAAGTGGGGGGTGCGCCTTATAATCCGAATCTGTGTGCTGTAGAGGAGGGGGGCGGCTCTGGAGTGGTGTCAGGGGGCTGGGGTACACTGGCTGCAGAGACAGCGGGTGGTCATGTGCTCCCACTCATTAGGCTCATGTAATATTCACTGCACCTGCTGTCCATCACCTTGGTGCTGAAGCCGCGCCGACTTGGTAGACAGGGGAGCGGCACATATTGCATATGCTTGCACTCTCCCCCCGCCCCTATATTCACCTTCCGATGATGGCTCCGTGCTCCCAGCTCCCCCATGGCTCCTCCTGTGTCTGTGCCGACATCCTCCTCCTGCGAGGGCGCGCGTAAGGAGCTGCTCATTCAGGCACTTCATCGTAGCTTCAGGACCTTCCGTCACGTGACCACTAGGACCTGCAGTCACTTGACTCCCAGTGTCCACTGCGGTCACGTGACAGAAGGTCCTGAAGCTACGATGAAGTGCCTGAATGAGCAGCTCCTGCCGCACGCCCTTGCAGGAGGAGGATGTCAGCACAGACACAGGAAGAGCCATGGGGGAGCTGGGAGCACGGAGCCATCATTGGAAGGTGAGTTAAATGTTTGTTATTTTATAATGTGCTTGCCAGTAGGGGGGAATATAGGGACATGGGGCCCGTGTGAATGCCAGCAGGGGGAATATAGGGACGAGGGGGAGTGTGCATTCCAGTAGGGGGGGAATATAGGGACGGGGGGCCCGTGTGCATGCCAGCAGGGGGGAATGTAGGGTTGGGGGGCCCGTGTGCATGTCAGAAGGGGGGAATATAGGGACAGGGGGGCTGTGTGCATGCCAGAAGGGGGGAATATAGGGACAAGGGGGCCGTGGGCATGCCAGCATGGGGAATATAGGGATGGGGGGCATGTGCTTGCCAGCAGGGGGGAATATAGGGACTGGGAGGCCGTGTGCATGCCAGTAGGGTGAATATAGAGAGAGGGGGTTCATGTGCATGCCAGCAGGGGGGCATATAGAGAGAGGGGGGGCCATGTGAGTGCTAGCAGGGGGGCATATAATGACCGGGGGGGCCATATCCAGGATGGGATGGGATGGGGGTATGTGCCAGCACAAGGGTGCAATGTGCCAATGTACCAGAAGCACAGGGGGGGCCATATGCCAGCACAAGGGGGCCATGTGCCAGGATGGGGGTTATATAGATATCAGGATGAGGGACATATATATGATTTGAAAGACGGACACTGGCATTATAAGACACATATCCTATGCAGCAAATTGGTATGTATAGGGTTATTAAACTTAACTTTTATTCAGTACTTAAAAACAATTAAAGTGCCAACAAAGTGCTCGTGCATATGTGCAAATAAAACAACAACCTGTGCTATGCCGCCTGATGCTTCCCTTTATAAAGGACCAAAAACAACCAATGTATCCAGCTGTATGTTAGTGTGCCTTCTTGTTAACATCCAAGTAGAAAAGACACAATTATCTCAGCTTTTTCACCAGATTAATTTGTTCAGATACCATCCATAGTGGGCTTACATGCATAACCACCAGCCAAGCTCCACAATATTAGCATCAATCTCAACAATGAACATGTCCTTAAAGGGTAAGACGGACTTTTATGTTCCTATTAGTTATCTTTAGAACATTTGCATAAGCATCTCTTAGTGAGCCAGTGTACCATACATAACACCTATGGAGCACAGTGTATAGGAGTATGTAATCCCCCCGTCATCACTGCATCCATGACCCTCTTACCACCGGTGTATCATAGAAGTATAACACTACTTATCTCAGGTATCGTGGTTCTGCATAGCGATGCCTGTAGTATGCTCACAGCAGGGGGGCATAACACCTCAGCAAATCCTCATAATCATAGAACGCTGAGTAGTTAAAAAGTTAAGTTTTAATAACCCTATACCAGGGGTGGGGAATCTTTTTTCGGCCAAGGGCCATTTGGATATTTATACCATCCTTCGGGGGCCATACAAACTCCGCCCACAAATTACATCCTGACTCTGGCACTGGTGTCAGGACGTAATCTTTCATTGCATACCCTTCAGTGTTCAGTAGTGAACACTGCGTGTGTGTACTAACAGAGCAAGAAGTAATTAATGAGTTTTTGCCAATCAAAATACAGCTCCATGCCAAAGAATGCGGTCCCTGAGAATCTGCCTGGGGACCTGATAAAAGGTCATCGAGGGCCGCAAATGGCCCTGGGGCCTGAGGTTTCCCATCCCTGCCCTATACATACCAATTTGCTGCATAGGATCTAAATTTGGATATTGGTATCTATACCCCTGCTATATAATAACATTATAAGACACAATCTCCATTTAACATTAAAAAAAAATTCTCTTTTTCTTCACCAAATTTGGGGGTGCGTCTTATAAAGCGAAAAATACGTCATACCACTTTTTTCTTGTGTACCAATTGCTATACTGTAGAATACCAGTGAAACTAATGCCCAGTACAAATATTCAAATTAAATTGAATCCAAAGTCAGTAGGCAACGAGCATATATGGCCATATGGAGAGAATGCAAAATATAATCTGCGGCTTGATGTTCAGGATCTGCAGTTCATTCCATTATCACAGAAACCATGTAACAATGTATTCCGAGGTTCACACAAAGTATCTGAACTGCAATTGAAGTTCAGACAAAAACATTTGAAATATGGTCCTAGAACCTCCCACGGTTCAGCCTCTCAGAACTGGAACATCACATCTCTTGTGCTTGATCTCTCTCTTTCCAGTGACATTTCTCTTTTAGTTCATTGTATTTTTTTTCCATTGTCCCTTTTCTCTGTGTAAGGAATCTTTTATGGGGGATTGCATTTATTAATCTTAGTTTCTGTCAAGTAGGTTGAATCTGCAATATACAATCACTTGAAGGTACCCAATGAGGTACATGACCAGGATACATGGTGCTTTACAGTTTCTTGACGCAAGACCTTTTTTGGAGATCTATAAAATCCGTATTTATTGAAAAGTGAATAAATACAGCTGAGAAACAGAAAAAACTATTTGTATTTTTAAAAAGGATAAAGGAGGATAAAACACATTTCTGATCCCTCCTGTGCTCTGAGAGTATTGCAGCTTCAATGCCACATAAAGGCTGAGGAGGCAAAAAAAAAGCCCTTTAGAGCCATCAAATATAAAATTGATGTAATCTTTCTATCTCAAGAGGGAATATCTGTTAAACATTATGTTATGAAACAAAGATATCAATTTATAACATTTTCAATAGTGAAAACAAATTGTACAGCTGGATATATACCCTTCTGTACACCTGCCAGTTCACCAGTTGTCATCTTGGACCACTTTTGGTGGGTAACACCACAAATCAGGAACGCCACACAAGACCTGCCATTTTGGAAAATTAGGAACTGACTGTTCACTATTGAGGGGCTTTGTAGGCAAAAAAGATCAGGAAAAATCCCCCCTAAATTCAGGGTAACACTGGATGGTGGTTGGCAATATTTTGACCTTAGGCTAAACTATTAGGAAACCTGGCTGGTCTCAAATGCATTTTGCACTCCATTCATTTGGCAAGACATTTCCCATTGTATCTGCACCTACTGCTTTGAGGTGTATTGAGCAGTGTCGAACCTATAAATATACCAAGTAAGTGGCTTTGGTTGGTGATATTTTAGTTGTTAATGTTTTAATGTAGATTGATAAATAGCTTTGTGAGAAAAGATTCAGTATAACCTGTGTTTTAATAATTTAATCCTCTGCTCTTTATGGGGTTCTTGGCCCAGTGGGCGGTCCTATCAGTGATTGACAGCTATCTACATATGCCAAGTTATACAAAGAAAACTGACAGTCACTGATAGGACCGCCCACTGGGCCAAAAACGTAGAAAGAGCAGAGGATTAAATTGTTAGCAACTAGGGTTGCAATAAGTGAGTGATTTTCTTAAAATTGAGCAATGGAGACTTAAAAGATCTGCAGTGTCAGTGAGAATAAGTGAGGAAAAAAGTATTTAGTCCGCCACCAATTGTGCAAGTTCTCCCACTTAAAAAGATGAGAGAGGCCTGTAACTGACATCATAGGTAGACCACAACTATGAGAGTCAAAATGAGAAAACAAATCCAGAAAATCACCTTGTCTGATTTGGCAACATTTATTTTTCAAATTATGGTGGAAAATAAGTATTTGGTCACCTGAAAATATGCAAGATTTCTGGCTCTCACAGACCTGTAACTTCTTCTTTAAGAGGCTCCTCTGTCCTCCACTCATTACCTGTAGTAATGGCACCTGTTTGAACTTGTTATCAATATAAAAGACACCTGTCCACAACCTCTAACAGTCACACTCCAAACTCCACTATAGTGAAGACCAAAGAGCTGTCAAAGGACGCCAGAAACAAAATTGTAGCTCTGCACCAGGCTGGGAAGACTGAATCTACAATACGCAAGCAGCTTGGTGTGATGAAATCAATTGTGGGAGCAATAATAAGAAAATGGAAGACACACAAGACCACTGATAATCCCCTCGATCTGGGGCTCAATGCAAGAGATCTTGCATGATCTTGCAGATCACCCCATGGGGTCAAAATGATCACAACAATGGTGAGCAAAAATCCCAGAACCACATGGGGGACCTAGTGAATGACCTGCACAGAGCAGGGACCACCATAACAAAAGCTACCATCAGTAACACACTACATCACCAGGGACTCAGATCCTGCAGTGCCAGACGTGTCCTCCTGCTTAAGCCAGTACATGTCTGGGCCCATCTGAAGTTTTCTGGAAAGCATTTGGATTATCCAGTAGAGTATTGGGAGAATGTCATACGATCTGATGAAACCAAAGTAGAACTGTTTGGTAGATAAAAAACTCGTCGTGTTTGGAGGAGACAGAATGCTGAGTTTCAGCCAAAGAACACCATAACTACTGTGAAGCATGGCAGTGGCAACATCATGTTTTGGGGCTGTTTCTCTGCAAAAGGACTAGGATGACTGATCCGTGTACATCAAAGAATGAATGGGACCATGTATCATGAGATTTTGAGTGCAAATCTCCTTCTATCAGTAAGGGCATTGAAGAT
This sequence comes from Dendrobates tinctorius, assembly GCF_039654945.1. NCBI lineage: Eukaryota > Metazoa > Chordata > Amphibia > Anura > Dendrobatidae > Dendrobates > Dendrobates tinctorius. The sequence continues at coordinate 33,546,026 of NW_027361738.1, forward strand.
GAAACGTGGATAGGTCTTTCAGCATGATAATGATCCCAAGCACACGCCCTGGCAACGAAGTAGTGGCTTCGTAAGAAGCATATGAAAGTCCTGTAGTGGCCTAGCCAGTCTCCAGATCGAAACCCCATAGAAAACCTTTGGAGGGATTTGAAAGTTCGTGTTGCCCAGCCAGGGCTGTGGAGTCGGTAAGCCAAACCTGCGACTCTGACTCCGACTCCTCAATTTCCCTTACACCGACTCCGACTCCAACTCCGACTCCACGACTCCGACTCCCACACATATTGCTTATATTTAAGAGAAAAATTTATTGTAGTACAATGTGAACCTCAGACATTTAATCATTTTTATGATCCAATAATCAAGATATTTAGATAGAACAGAATATATATTGGTGTACTACCCGGTTTTCATTCTTTTTGGTACAGATACGATATGGATAGACAGATATGGATAAATGGATAGATAGAGCAGATTTCTAATCTGCTTTTGCTATTGAAAACATTATCTATGAGCTCAAAAACCTTTCAGGTGATGCGGTTTTTTAAAAAGATGATCAGCTTTTGCAGCTGAAAAACGTATCCTCAAAAAACACAGGAAAAACGCTGTGTGTGAATGTAGCCTTAGATCAGGAATAGAACAGCCATTTATAGGACATTTCATAACTTTCCCAAACTCCTATGAAAAAATATTCAGCACATCCTGCATTGAATTACTGTACCCAATTTATTATATATTTTAGGAGTCGGAGTCGGTCCATTTTATACCGACTCCAACTCCGACTCCACCAAAATGAGCACCGACTCCGACTCCACGACTCCGACTCCACAGCCCTGTGCCCAGCGACCGGCCCAAAGCATCATTGCTCTAGAGTAGATAGGCATGGAAGAATGGGCCAACATACTACCAACAGTGTGTGCCAACCTTGTGAAGACTTACAGAAAACGTTTGACCTCTGTCATTGCCAACAAAGGATATATAACAAAATATTGAGATTAACTTTTTGTTAATGACCAAATACTTATTTTCCACCATAATTTGCAAAATAAATCTTACCAAATCAGGCAAGGTGATTTTCTGGATTTTTTTTCTCATTTTGACTCTCATAGTTGTGGTCTACCTATGATGTCAATTACAGGCCTCTCTCGTCTTTTTACGTGGGAGGACTTGCACAATTGGTGGCTGACTAAATACTTTTCTTCCCCACTGTATCATATTCACATATACCCCAACTTTTGCAGAAGCAAAAGACAGACAAATTTTGATTTTGGCCATGCCCCTAACCACACCCCATTAGTCACACCCATTTACCAATAGTTTCATTCCTTGCAGGAGATGTCAGCAGGGCGGTGGCAGTGAGGAATATTCAACAGATGCCCCAGACAGCATGTCGTAGCCCAAAATCCAGGACTGTCCCAATGTATACGGGAAGGTTGGGACTTATGGATTTATTTTTGTTCATTCATTCATAGTAGTAGCAACCTTTTAATTTTTATGTAGGCGTCACGTTATGAGGTCTTGCTTTTTTGCGAGATGAGCAGTATTTTATTTTGCGAAGCTGCATTCACACACAGCATAAATGCTGTTTTTTTTCTGCTACTGTTTATCTACACATTTTCTGCAGGTGTCTGCACCAAACTGCACAATAACAATTTTCTGATTACTGAATTTTTGCTGCATTGTTTATGTTTTTTTCTCATTATTTTATACATTTTTGGTGCAGATTTGAAACAGCGTGTTTAGGCCACGTTCACACTATCAGTCTTTGGTCAGTATTTTTACATCAGTATTTGTTACCAAGACCAGAAGTGGATGAAAAATGCAGAAGTGGTGACGTGGCTTCTATTATACTTTTCCTCTGATTGTTTGTCTTCTGATTTTGGCTTACAAACACTGATGTAAAATGTGAAAATCACCTTATTGTGATTTTATAGTACAGAAAAGCTTTGATTCTGCAAATATAAATGCTACTGTTTTTTCACATCCATTTTTTTTTTAATTTTGTTTCATGTTCTCCATAGAAGCCTATAGTAAAGACAAGAAAAAAAAGGACTAAGGGCCCGGTCACACATAGCGACGCACCAGCGATCCCGACAACTTGTCAGGATCGCTGGTGTGTCGCTACATGATCGCTGGTGAGCTGTCAAACAGGCAACTTCACCAGCGATCAGCACCAGCGACACACGGGTAACAAGCGACGCATGTCGCTTAGTTACCCACTGTGTATGTTAGAAACCAGCGCGCTAGTGCAGGGAGCTGGTTACCAGCTCCCTGCACCAGCGCGTTGGTAACCCAGGTACACATCGGGCTTCTAAGCGCCACGCAGAGCTTAGAAACCCGATGTTTACCTTGGTTACCAGCTCCAGCGTCGCTGATCGCTGGTCTCTCGCCTGTCACACGCAGCGATGCGTGCTGGCCAGCGGGAGACCAGCGATCAAAAAAATGTCCAGGCCATTCCAGGACGATCAGCGATACCCAGCAGGGGGGCGGTCGCTGGTAAGTGTCACACACAGCGATCTCACACACGCTGGTTTCCAATGTAAATATCGGGTATCCAGGATTCGCGTGGCTCCTAGATACCCGATGTTTATCTTGTAAACCAGCTTGTACGCCGGTTTCCAAGGTAAACAGCGGGTATCCAGGAGTCGCTGGTCCCGATCGCTGGGGCTTTCTATGCGACAGCTCACCAGCGATCAGCCTAACGATGTCCCAGCGATCCCATGTCGAATCTTTGGTGGGATCGCTGGCACATCGTTTAGTGTGACAGGGTCTTTGCTAATATGGATTTTATTATCTGGTGGGAGCGTTCTATAATTTCTTTACAAAGATGGTTGTGTTAGCATGTTGAATGGTTAAAATTGAAAACCGTTTGTGTAAACAACCTTGCAATTTACTTGTTACTAAAAATCTTTTCTGCTTTCAAGAATGGAGGGATTTTGAATACTATAGTTTACTGTTCTTTGCCTGGGTTACTTCTGCAGCCTATCAGAGGTGGCCGGTCTCCTTGGCAATGAGCACAGCGTTTGTAAAAAGCATTTTCTACAGAGCTGCTCCAAAGCAGACCACATTGCTGGATGCATATCTGATGAAGCAAAGACAAATCTGCCTCTGCTTGCAGAATTGGAAAGTACAAAGTTTGCGCTAGCGGTTTAGTAATGACGCCTATCCGAAATGTCAGTCTTCACGAGAAAACTAGAGAGCAGTGAGCTCCTGAAGATTGATCTTGAGAAAACTCCTTTATTTCATTCCCCAGAAAGGTAACGGTTCTGCTCACATCTTTATAAGACCAAATCTCGTTGTGCAGGGCACATACACAGACGCTCCTTACTCCACTAGTTGTAATGTAACTGCTATATATGACACAACAATACTTTTCATTCCTTGATGACATCTTAATTGTACGGCTCAACTATAACAGTTAGGGTGTGTGCAGACGCTGCGGAATCCGCTGCGGATTAATCCGCACGGATTTTGCAAAAACCGCAGATAAACCGCAGATCAAAAGACCTGCGTATTATCTGCGGTTTTGACTGCGGTTTGGTCCTGCGGATTCACCATCTCCACAATGGTGGACATAGGAACCCGCTGCGGATTCCGCAGAAAGAATTGACATGTCACTTCTTTCTGCGGTTTCAAAACCGCAGCAAATCCGTGCGGATTTTTCCGCTACGTCTACACAGCGTTTTTTTTTTACCATTCATTTGAATGGTACTGTACACCGCAGCTAAAACTGCTGCGGGTCCGCAGCGGCCAAAAACACTGCGGAAACGCAGCGGAATCCGCAGCGTGTGCACATACCCTTAGAGGTTTGACTTCTGTGACCACCAACGTTACCTACAATGATCTCTGAGTAATGAATAAGAGTTGGCCATAATTGCAAAGCCGCTTGCCACAGAAAAATAGGAACCATCATAACCCGCAGATCACTTTTTCAAACTTCATATTAAAGGGAAACTGTCACCAGGTTTTGCCAATATGAGATACGGCCACTGCATTCTATATTACTGGTTACTGTAAGGTTATGCACATGGGAAGGAGAAACAGATGCTACAATTACTTACTAAATGGGAAACTGCTGGGGAAATCAGACATGGAAAAAGACTTAGGCATCTTAGTCAATAAGAAGCTAAATTGGAGTGCCCAGTGTCAGGCAGCTGCCACCAAAGCAAATAGGGTCATGGGATGCATTAGAAGAGGTCTGGGGACACGAGATGAAAACATAATTGTCCCTCTGTACAAATCACTCGTCAGACCACACTTGGAGTATTGTGTGCAATTTTGGACGCCGGTGCTCAAGAAAGACATTACTGAACTTGAAAGGGTTCAAAGGCGGGCTACTAAAATGATAAATGGAGTTGGTTCACTACAATACCCAGAAAGGTTATCAAAATTAGGTCTATTTACTCTAGAAAAGAGAAGATTTAGGGGAGACCTAATATATATGTACAAGTATATCAGAGGGCAATACAGAGATCTCTCCAATGAACTGTTTGTACCAAGGACTGTGACAAGAACAAGGGGGCATTCTCTTCGTTTGGAGGAAAACAATTTCTGCACCAGCATAGAAGAGGGTTCTTCACGGTAAGAGCAGTGAGGCTCTGGAATTCTCTTCCTGAGGAAGTGGTGATGGCCAACTCACTGAATGAATTTAAGAAAGGAATGGATGCTTTTCGTATGAGTAACAGTATAGAAGGTTACGAATAACATAATATTATAGGTAGATGGGTGACCCAGCTTAGGGGAAGAAATTTTTTTCCCTATGGAGAAAATTGGCTTCTACTCTGTGGGTTTTTTGCCTTCCCCAGGATCAACAATGCAGAACAGCTGCACTAAAAATAGGCTGAACTAGATGGACATAAGGTCTTCCTTCAGCCTTCAAAACTATGTTACTATGTTACTGTATATATGCCCCCCAACCTGATCTGGAAGAGAAGAAAAATAAGTCATTATACTCACATGCGGGGTGGTCCGCTCCGAGAGTTGTCACTCTTCTTGAACAGGCGCCTTTCATCTTCTTGAGATGCCGCCATCCTTCTTGGTTCATGTGGATGACGCATCCCTGCATTATTCACACAGTCTGCTAGGCATTGCACTCCTGCACTGGCGTACTTATCTGCCCTGTTGAGGGCAGAGCAAAATCCTGCAGTGCACAGGCGCTGGGTCTCTCTGACTTTTCCCAGCGCCTATGCACTGCAGGACTTTGCTCTACCCTCAACAGGGCAGATAAGTACGCCAGCGCAGGAATGCGATGCTGAGTAGACTGTGTGGATAATGAAGTGATGCGTCATCCACACAAACCAAGAAGGAAGGCGGCATCACAAGAAGATGTTAGTCACCGGACCAAGACCAGCGACACCCCTCAGACCACTCCGCCCTGCAGGTGAGTATAACAAAAGTTATATTTTTCTCTACCAGGTCTGATTGGGGGCTTATATAGAGTAATATAGAATGCTGCATATCAGCCCTTAAAGCGGTGGCCACAACTCGTATCGGCCAAACCTGGTGACAGGTTCCCTTTAATAAAAGGTTTAAATATATTTTAATATATAATAAAGTAAACAAATGTTCCATCAGTATTAATCAGTTTGTGACTTTGAGAGAGATTTGCCAGTAGTAAAAAAAGAAAGCCCAGTTTCCTAGAACTTCTCGAGCACAAGCCTGGAATTTCTCCGGTGCAGAATATCACCATTTTAATATTATGAGTCTATTATATATGAAAAGTTTTAATGAGGGAAGCGGCTAAATCATTAATAAAGTTCTAATGTACACATGCAAAAGTTCTTAGGGAAATTGTGTCACACTTTCCGATTCAAAATGACTTGGCTCCAAAATGGGACTGAAAACGGTTGCAGTAAAATACTGACTCCAGGAGTATTGTGCCAATAACGGCTCTGGGGAAAATGACACTTTGTTTGTCTAATGGCGTGCCAATTTATATAAAGCGTTATTAAACCATTGTCATTTCCGTCTCCAAGTCATTAACTCTTACAGGTACTCAACTGAAGATCACTAACAGCTACATATTAATATAAACGCCAATTAAAGAAAAAGAAAATATTTTTGTTTCTGAAATCCCAAGCCCCAACGTCCTAAAATCCGACAGTAATTATTGGAAAAGTTCAACATAACAGAGAAACCTTCGATGACAAGGATATCATTTTTTAGGAAGGATTAAACAGGTTTAGCATGTTTTCCTAAAATTAAGTGGCTTTAAAAACTGTGGTGTTTGACATATGGGATAATAATTCCAATGAAATTAATAAAATGATGTAGTGGTTGAACAGATCCCGCACTCCTTTTCATTGCCTTGGTTGACATTTGGACTTGGCGTTGATGATGGTATTTTACAGCGATTAATGGAATATTAGAACCAAGAACATTTTGTCTTCTGTAAATCTGTCATCTTCAGCAGTGCACTGGGTGGTCACAAATTGTTCTGGATTTGTCTTTATGGCAAGACGTGATATAGGTTTGGTTGAATAGCAACTTCATATATCAATATTTGCTAGTTACAGTTGCAAACAAAAATATTCGACCCTCTGAAAATTAGGTTTATTAGTAAAATTCACAAACTATTAGCTGTTTACAATCAAACAATAACAATTTAAATAGCTCAACACAATTAATATAACTCGCAGTTTCTCGCAAGATAGACATGCTTCGGTCTAGAAAGACGCACCGCATGTGTGCATACGCAGGGAAGCCATAGGCGTCGCTGCACGCGTAGTGGAGATGGGATTTCATAAAATCCCATCCACTATGTTGTAACATCTGGCCGCTGCAGATTGGACGCTGCCAATACACAGGGTTTACTGATCGTGGAGACATACCCTTAAAGGACTTTATTCTGCCTGTTACTTTATTTACCATATAACTATAGGATTAGTAATGGATAGGTGTCTTATAGACACTGCTCCATTACTATGCCGTGGGTTTGATGTCACCGGACAATACACAGGTGACATCAACCCCAAAAATATTACCCCACTTGCCACCTCTAGAGGGCAAGTGGGAGGAGCGAGGATAAGTGTCAGAACTGGCACATCTATAAGATGCACCATTTTTGTGGTAGTTGAGAGCTGATGTTTTTAGCCTGGGGGGGTGCCAATATACATGGCCCCTTCCCAGGCTATTAATATCAGCCCGCAGCTTTCCCTCTGCTGGTTATAAAAATTATGCAGTAGCCTACGCAATATTTTGTAAAACAGATATTGCGTTTCACACAAATTTCATGTGTATGTTTGTCTTTTATTTAACTCTTTATGTACCATTTTAGTAATGAGGGTATCTGGCTGTCACATACATATAATATATTCACTTATATTTATTTTGCGTGTGTAAACATATTTGAACATGGTATGTAATGATATTACGGTCTTCAATGGAAAATGAAAAAGGAGGTTGGACAAGGAAATGACATCACAATTTTTTTTTTGTTAAATAATATATCTTTATTTAGCTTACAAATCCGCATCAAAACCGTGCGGAATTTCAACTGTGTTTTCTGCCAAGAGAGGCAGAATATGCGCAGAATTTAATAAAAGCAAAGCTGCAACGTGCGCACATACCCTTAAAGTTTGGTGACCCGGTTACTGCTTGGTGACATTACTACCTCAGTTATCGCTTGGCAACATTATCACAGCAGTTACGACTTAGCGACATTAATATGTCTGTTACCATTTTGTGACATTTTCACAGCAGTTACTGCTTGGCGACATTATTACCACAGTTACCGCTTGCTGTTTTAATGATGCAGAAAAGGCTCCTGCAGTCAAAAGCACAATATAATGTTATAAGACAGGAACTTCCACATACTGAGAATAAAGGTGGCCCTGGAAGGTTGTGGCAAGCCGCTAAACATGCAGGATCCTACAACGCAGATGTTCGGACCCAACTTCTGCTGGGGTATTGGGTGATTTATAGGTTGCAATAATCCCTTATATTTAGAAAACGATTTAGGCTAGGGCCAACATTATTTGTACAATTAAAATGGGGCAGTCATAGGGAGGTGATAGGTACTATTCAATTAGCTTAGCAAACAGATGTCCAGGCATGAAAATAAAAACAAAAAAACAAACAACTTTATTGTGTCAGATAAAATAAGTCGATCATTATCAAAGCTTGTTTGGCTACACTGTAGATAAAATAGAGAAAAAAAAACTAAACCCTCACAGATGCTGTGAATATTTTTCTTTCGGAGCCATACAGAGAGCTTCCATTACACATAGAACATTCTCAGGCTTATGGGATGAACTTCGCTCCAGCTTCAGTCACCACAAATGAACGCCTGATGACATTTTTGCTCTTCAGGTGGCAAGATGTAACAGAAAACATTGTGATATTACTTTCATGTTTTTTCTCTTTTGAGAAAAATACTCGGTTGGTAGTGACATGCTGCCATAGTTTGCACAGATAGGGCTTGAAGTCTACAGCAGAAGACGTTTGTTTCTCAGAATGAGATGAGTCACTGGCTTCATTGTACGTCTTCTGCATTATAGTTTGTGTGGAAGCAAAAAGAACCAGCTTGTACTCCTTTATCAATTTATCAAGAAGCTCTGTGCATTTCCTGATATTCGACTCTTGTCTAGAAATGCTTTCTCCTCCGTTATTGCGGTCGATCCAGTAAAAAGATGACAGACTATCTATGATTAGCAGACACAGAGAAGGGCGGCTGCAAAACATGTTCTCGAGAGAGTAAAGTGTGAGGAGCAGCTGTACACTACTACTGCAGTAGACCACGAAGAATCTGCTCAGACATTGCTTCACCACCTCTTCTTCACTTTGGGACAATCGGTGTTCGAGTATAGTGACCAGACGAAGCATGTCAAAGTGATAGTCTGTGTCTACATAGACCACCTCGACTTGTAAACCACCCTCAGAAACTGGCAAGATACATCGGGCGATTAGATGACAAAACATTTCTGTTTTTCCAGAGCCTTCTGGACCATGGAATTCAATGATATCACCTGTATGTGAAGAATCAGAGCAAAAGTATTTTCTGAAAACACACATAAAACAACCAATATCACCAATCTGACATACGGAACTTCACATAATAAGCACAAACAAGGGAAACACCAACAAGTGAGGATATATATATATATACGGCCTGGAGATTATTTGTCTAAATCAGCCATAATCCAGAGAGGGCAAGTTAAAGATTCAGATTTAAAATGTGGATGTTTTCGCAGCCATATGATGCATTTATCTTAAAGAGTAACCGTCATCTAAATCCTTATTTCATAACTCATTAGTACACACGAAAATAAGCAACTTTGTAATAAATCTGCTTCATTCTTTGCCAGAACTGATCATTTAATCTCAAAATTCTCAATTCATGGGTAAAACGTATAATCGGTGAATACATACAGCTCTGGCAAAAATTAAGAGACCACTTCCAAATGTTCAGCTTGTCTGATTTTTCTCTTTATAGGTATATTTTTGAGTAAAATGTAAATTGTTCTTTTAGTCTACAAACTTCTGACAGCATGTCTCCGAATTTCCAAGCAATAAATTGTTTTTTTTTCTGAAAAGGAGAAATGGTCAAAATTAACCCCTTAATGACCCCCAGCTTTTTTCGGTTTTGCGTTTTCATTTTTCGCTCCCCGTCTTCCCAGAGCCATAACTTTTTTTATTTTTCCGTCAATATGGCCATGTGGTCAAATATGTGTATGTGTGATTTTCTTTTTTATTGTTTCACTTTGAATGGGGCGAAAGGGGGGCGATTTAAACTTTTATATTTATTTTTTTTATATTTAAAACATTTTTTTGTTTAATTTTGGCATGCTTCAATAACCTACATGGGAGGCTAGAAGCTGCCACAACTTGATCGGCTAAGCACAATTACAGCATTACTATGAGCGCCGAAGACCTCTGGTTGTTATGGCAACGCATCGCTGACCCCCGATCACGTGACAGGTGTCGGCGATGTGCGTATTTCCGGCGGCCGGAAGTGCTTGTTAAATGCCCCGGTCAGCGTTTGATAGTGGCATTTAACTAGTTAATAGCCGCGGGCGGATCGCGATTCCACCTGCGCCTATTGCGGGCATATGTCGTCGGAGCCCTCATTAAAGCGGGGAATCTGATCTCGGACGTACTATTCTGTCCGAGGTCAGAAAGGGGTTAACCCCCCCAGTGCTTTCAGACCTCAAATAATGCAAAGAAAACAAGTTCATAATCGTTTAGAAACAACAATACTAATGTTTTACCTCAGGAAGAGTTCAGAAATCAATATTTTGTGGAATTACCATGATTTTTAATCACAGCTTTCATGCATCTTGGCTGCTTTCCACCAGTCTCTCACACTCCTTTTGGGTGACTTATGCCACTTCTAGTACAAAAATATAAGCAGTTCTTTGTTTGATGGCTTCTGACTATCCATCTTCCTCTTGATTACATTCCAGAGGTTTTCAATGGGGTTCAGGTCTGGAGAATGGGCTGCCCATGACAGGGTTGTGATGTGGTGGTCTCTTAATTTTTGCCAGAGCTGTATTTTTACATTACTGAGATAGGAGATGACAGCTACTATAGTAGGTTCTCTCTAGTTTCATCCTCCTCAATGTTTGTTTGTCCAGTTAGGTGCAGCCAGTCTCTGTGCACTGCTACGAATGGGGTATATCCGATACAGCTTTTAGCAGTTGAGAAACATGCCTCGGGAGCGGTATGTCTTCAGTCTGCATTATATCGGGACTTAATTTTATATAATTTTTGGAGAATGACTTTAAAGAAAAGGAATAAGTAGTAGTTTGTGCACTGTTTAAATATTCATATGCATAACGTCAAATTCACTTATTGTGCCCAGGCAGTAAGCATACTAATTACTATTTGTTCAAGTGGCCAAGCAAAATCACTCTTTTTCCTGCTGCTTCTACAATGGAAGTGAGAAGATCATGTAAGCAGTTTGGCTCTCTCTACTAGGAAGTCAAGAACGGTTTAAACCAAAGCTGCTCATCCTTGAGGTAGCATAAAATTGTTTGTCTGCTACTTGGACAACTACTTCTTAAAGGGACTCTGTCAGCAGGATTTCACCCTCCAAACTAATTATACAGTATATACCTAAAAATCTTTTAAAGACAAGATGAGCCTGTTCCTCCGTTACAGAGAAATCAGCATTAGATTTTGATACCATATGGCTATGGCAGACCTGAAGCCTCTGTCACTCCAACTCTATGCTCCGCCCAACATCACCTTTTCCTGCTACCTAAGACTTCTATGTTGTATGACCTCAGGCAAAACTGCTCCAGCTCCTTCAATTTAGATAGTTTCTTCTGGTGAACATAAATGTCAAGTCTGACCACAGATTCTAAATTGTATTAAGGGTTATGTTTTGACTATGCAGCTTCAAAACATTTACACATTTCCCCTTGATCCATTTGAGTGTTGCTTTAGCAGTATGATGTGCCATTGTCTTTTTGGAAAGTGAAATTCCATCTACGTCTCAAATCACTGATAAACAGGTTTTGCTCAAGAATATCCCTGTATTTCGCACCACCAAATTTCCTCTTGATTCTGACCAATTTTTCCTGTCCCTGCTGCCGAAAAGCATCCCCCACAGCATGATGCTGCCACAACCATGTTTTACTGTAGGGATGGTGATATTGGGGTGATGGGCTGTGTTGATTTGGTGCCACACACAGTGTTTACCTTGGTGGCCAAAAAGTTCAATTTTTGGTCTCATCTAGCTATAGCACTTTACTCCATACATTTGGGGAATCTCCCATATGTCTTTTGGCAAACTCAAAAAAAGCCTTATAATGTTTGTGTGTAAGTATAGGCTTTTTTGCCCTCTTTTCCATAAAGTCCACCTCTATGGAGTGCATGGCTAAGGCTACTTTCAGACTTGCGTTATGAGGTGCAGCGCCGCTGCTAAGCTCCACCCCTGGCCGCGCCTCCTCCGGTCAGCTCCTCCTATGGGCGCATAACGCTGCATGCGACTGGCGTACCCTATATTTAGCGTTGGGTACGCTGGCATGTTTTTGCCAGCGCATGCGCCCTTTTTGCGCTGCGCCGAGCGCACAAAAATGCAACACGGTGCGTTTTGCGAACGTCGGCGCAGTGCAAAAAGGGCACATGCGCCGGCAAAAACATACCAGCGCACGGCCAGCGTACCCAACGCTAAATATAGGGTACGCCGGTAGCATGCAGCATCATGCGCCCATAGGAGGAGCTGACCCAAGGAGGCGCGGCCGGGGGTGGAGCTTAGAGGCAGCCCTGATACTGATATAACGCAAGTCTGAAAGTAGCCTTAGTGTGGTGGTATGGACAGATACTCCAGTCTCTGCTTGGGAACTCTGCAGCTTTCCTTGCCCAAGGTGAGATTTTGGTGAGCGGCCATCTCTTGGCAGGTTTGTTGCGGTACCATGTTCTTTCCATTTGATGATTGGATTTGATGGTACACTCTGGGGAATCATCAAAGATTGGGATAGATATATTTTTTTTTAGAAACCCAACCCTGAGTAATTCTTAACTTTGTCCCAAACTTTTTTGGAGATCTCCTTGGTCTTTATGGTGTTTGGTTACTGGAGCGTCTTACTTAATGGTGTTGCAGCCTCTGTGGCCTTTCAGAGAAGGTAAAGTGTATATACTGACAGACATGTGACACTTAGATTGCACAAAGGTGAACTTCCTTTCACTAAGCATCTGACTTAAAGTAATTGCTTGCACCAGAATGTTTTTTTTTAGCAAAAAAGTGAATACACATGCAATTTTTCAGTTATTTGATTCCATAAATTAAATTTATGCCCGTTTTTCTCACTTCACCAACTTAGACTATTTAGTGCTGATGCATCATAAACAAATCGGATTACAAAAATATTTAAAACACAGGTTGTAATGTAATAAAAAGCTGTGGGGCCGGGGGGTGAATCCTTTTGCAAACCACTGTAAAGGTTTTGCTGGACTTGTCTTGTTGGGGTGTAAAATGTTGCTAACTGATTCCCTTTGAGGCCAAGTCAACCAAGTAAAATAAGAAGGGCTTATACTCTCCTTCTACGCCATTACAAAGATGTCAGAGCTGGGTCTCCCGGGGCTCAGGTGACATTGTTATGTTGCGTGAGCACTGCAGCTAATCAGCAGTTGGTGACCGGCTGCAGCCTTTACTATTTGGTCAGAGATGTGTGCTCTAATGAAATATTGATGAGCAGCAGCTAATTGTCGATTGGCTGCAGTGCTTACATGACAATGTAACATGAGCTCCTAGAGACCCCGTGCTGACAGCGTCAGTTCAGGAGGGGAGTATAAGTTTTTCTTATTTATCACACATGGCAGTATTATTCCATTTTTTTTTTTGAAGGATGCAGGTCCCAGCAACTACAAAAATTTATAGAATTTAATGTTTTTTTTGACTTGCACAATAAGGCTGGTTTCACATTAGCGTACCGGGGCTCTGCGGAGGGCTGCGTACTTCCTCCCTGAAGCTCCGCCCACTTTCGCACTTCCGTTTAGGTCCGCCTACTTCTGCATGCATCCCGCGTACCTATCTTTAACATTGGGTACGCAGGATATGCGGATGTATGTGGATGTGTCGTTTTGACGCGCCCGCCGTCTGCGCAAAACGCAACTTGTTGCGTTCCCGTGCGGTCAGCGGGCGCGTCAAAACAACGCATCCGCATGTCCTGCATACCCAGTGTTAAAGATAGGTATGCAGGATGCATGCAGAAGTAGGCAGACCTAAAAGGAAGTGCAAAAGTGGGCGGAGCTTCACGGAGGAAGTACGCAGCCCTCCGCAGAGCCCCGGTACGCTAATGTGAACCTAGCTTAAAAACGCCTTTTTTAAAAAATTTTTAACATTTTTACTTTTCCATACATGGAGATGTATAAATTCATCAATTTTTAGTGCTTCTTGTGGAAGCAGAATTCACAGAAAAACAACAGTTTTGGTACTTTTTTTTTTCCACATTTGTAAACTTTTTTTTTGTTTTCATTTTTTATGTCGTAGTTTGGGGCTTGAATATGCCATCCTGAAATCTGCTTCACAATACACAAACATTGTTCTTTACTACAGTTTGTTATGTCTGTCAGTATTAAACTGGAAGGCCTGAGGAGTAATGTTACGAATGTGCACACAATATCTTTTAGATATTTTTCAAGCAGAAAATACAACTTAAGGCTAAGTTTCTACAATGAGCTTTTGGTAAGTTTTTGATGTTGCAGAATTTCTGCACCTATTATTTAACCCCTTCCCGACATTGGACATATCCATGCGTCCAGGTCGCTAAGTGCTTACCGACCTTGGACATACAGATACGTCTAGGCGATTTTGCCCGATTCTGACAGCTGACGCTCGGCACTAGGGTTCATGATCTAACACGTTCGTGTGAGATCAGACTGTTACTGCTAATGCATTGCCATAAATTATAACAGCGATCAAAATGCAGGAAGTGACAGTACTATAGTGGGACTTAGTGGAAAAAGTAAAAAAAAAAAAAAAAAAAAAAGTTTTAAAAAAATTCTAAAAATATTACAAAAAAATATATTGTACCCGTAAATAAATATTTTTATGAACAAAACAAAACATAAAAGAGTACACATAGTTGGTGTCACCAAGTCCGAACCAACCCGATCCATAAAACTGTCCCACCAGTTAACCTCTTCAGTGAACACCATTAAAAAAAAATAAAAAAAAACAGGCAAATAATGCTTTTTCATCATATTGCTGAACAAAAAATGGAATAAAACCCGATCAAAAAGACCAATGTAAATAAAAATGGCATAGTTGAAAATGTCATCTTGTCCAGCAAAAAACAAGCCACCATACAGCTTAATGAGTGGGAAAAAAAAGTTATAGCTCTCACAATAAAAACTAGTTGTTAGAATATGATCAGTTTGTGACTATCCGCCATTTTCTTGTAGTGTTCTGGCTGCTGGTCTTTTTCCCCTGGTGCTGGGTTTGTCTTGGGTCAGGTGATTGTATCACCCTTTATTAACCTGCACCTGTCTCCCATTCCTTGCTGGACAACAGTGTTAATCCGCTTGAGTTCTGGCTTGGTGCTTTGCCTTCTTTGTGTGTAATTTGTGCAGTTCTGGGACCTCTGGTTCTGCTAGTCTTAGTTTCTGTTTTCAGTTTGTATCTGCAGCCTTCTCTTTGCTTTCTATTAGGAGGTGACCCGTTTTTGTACCCAGTCCTTAGATCTTTCAAGGACCCCCTTCCCCCCTATCTATAGGTCTTCGCTTGAGATTAACCTAGGATCATCGGTGGGTCTATCCGCTAGGAAGAGGTCGCCCACTCCATCGTGGGGTATCAGCCTAGTCGCAGTGCTGGGTCAGTTTTCCCCCCTCCTACCCTAGTCCTGTGCTGCAGAACCGTAACACTAGTTTGGCATTTCTCTAGTGATGACAGCCTGCCTAATGTACGGGTGTGTGTCCCCAGAAGCATGAGCTGGTCACTACAACACACTGGTCACTACAACTGCAGTTTGTAATTTTCACTCAGCAACATCCGCTGCTGCTTGTTTCTGGAAAAAACCCATGGAGTCAAAATCGCCACTACACCTGTAGATAAATTCTCAAAGGGGTGCAGTTTCCAAAATGGGGTCACTTGAAGGGAGATTCTGCTCTTCTATCACTTAGGGGCTCTTTATATGGAATCCACAAACTAGTCTAGGAAAATCTGCGCTCCAGGAGGCAAATAGTGCTCCGTCCCTCCCAAGTCTTGCCGTGTGGCTTATCAGTACTATACAGCCACATATAGGGCATTTCTACATTCAGGAGAAATTGTGGGACAAATTTTGGTGCCATTTTTACCCATTTCTCAGTGTGAAAATGTAAAATCTGGGGCTAAAACAAAATGGTGTCACTTTTGTGTATTTTCTATCATATTGACCCCTCAAAGTCACTTCAAATGCAATGTGGTTCCTAAAAAAAAAAGATTTTGTAAATTTTCTTGAAAAAATAAGAAATCCCTGGTCAACTTTTAACCCTTATAACTTCTTAACAAAAAAAAAAAATTATATATATTTGTGCTGATGTAGACATGTGGGAAATGTTATTTTGTGACAAAGCTCTGATTTAAGGGCATAAAAATTAAAAGTCTGAAAATTGCAAAAGGTTCATAGTTTTCGCCAAATTTCCGTTCTTTTCACAAATAAATGTAAGTCATATCGAATAAATTTTACCACTAACATGAACTACAATATGTTACAAAAAAAAATTCTTAGAATTACTGGAATCCATGGAAGCATTCCAGAGTTATCATCTTATAAAATGACAGTGGTCAGAATTCAAAAAATTGGCTTGGCCATGGGAGTGAAAACAAGCTTGGGGGCTGAAGGGTTTAAATTAGGTTACTTGCGTTTTTCTGTCATTTGTTTTTGTCGTGTTTTTGACGCTGTGTTTTTTGTGTTTTATGCTTTAAATAAAGTTGCTTTATTTTTGATACTTCTTGTTTTTTTGCTTTGACAAAACTTTATATTTTTAGGTGTGGATTCCATTCATTTTTGAAGCGTTTCAGTGGTGTAAGAGCACTCAAAAACGCATTTTTTTGCTGTGGATTTTCCGCATGTAATGTAAACTCAGAGTAACCGCAAGAGAAATTGACATGCTGGGGATGTGAAACACGCACCGTGTTAAAAAGACGCACAGTGGGAATCAGATTTCTATAAATCGAACTGGGAGACGCTGCGCTTTTGACACACAAAAAGCTCATAGTGGCAACATAGCCTTAGGGTATGTGCACATGCTGCGGATTGCTCTGCGGATTTGGCAGCGCGCACTTTGTAAAATCCGCAGGTAAATCTGCAGTTTTACCTGCGGATTGGCCTGCGGTTTTGCCCTGCGGTTTTTCATCTCCCCAATGGAGGAGATGGCAAACCGCAGCGGAATCCGCAGAAAGAATTGACATGTCAATTCTTTCTGCGGTTTTGAAACCGCAGCAAATCTGCGCGGAAAATTCCGCAGCGTCTGACAGCGTTTTTTTTTTCCCATAGGGTATAAAAGGTACTGCTGCGGATCCGCAGCGGCCAAATCCGCAGCAGAATCCGCAGCGTGTGCACAGTACCTTTATAGTTGCTGAAATGCTGCAACAACCAAAACTCAAGAATAAGCTCATCGTGGGAACGTAACCTTAAAAAAAGCTCAAAAAACTGAACATGCGCACAGCAAGTTGTTTTGACATTGCAGTGCAAATGTTCATTAGTTATAACACTGGTGACTGCTTTTCAGACGGCGACAGAGTGAGCGTTCTCTGCCCGTCTAACCAACAATACAGCAGTCAGCTGTACCTGTGTGATGGCATGAAGACGACCAAATAAAGTGCACCAAAGTTTTCTCCAGGTATATTAAACTATTCACAATATGCATGTGCCATATTATTTTATAGCGTACCATGCAAAGGGCAATCTCCATTGGCAAAAAGCAAAGGCTCCAGTTCCTTCAGAGAAGCGCGTCCCTCCAGTCTTGCAAGAAGCTGAAAAACATTACAAACAAAACACATGAAATAACCATTGGCTATAACACATATACCAGACTGAATATTGCAGTACTGTATTGCTCAGAGCAGAAGAAAGCATTGACCACATTGAAAGCATCAACTGATGGATACATCAGGCGGGGACTCACATTAGATTAGGTTCCCAACATAAGATCACCTTGTCATTGGCTGCTGGGCATACATAAAGTGACCTAATTATGTACTAAGTATCTTCGTTTTTTCCAGAGTGCAACTTTATTAGTCATACAAGCATCCTGACACAGATTTTCAAAGTAAGTACGCCTGTCTCATCAGGTCTAAGACATATATTAAAGAACGTAGGAGTGAAATTTGGTAACAAATCCACTTAACCCCTTACCCACAGGGCGATTTTCTATGTTGGCGCTTATATTTTTTACTCCTCTTCTTCCAAGAGCCATAACTTTTCTAATTTTTTCATTGGCATAGCCATATTAAGTTTATTAAGTTTTATTTGTGGAAAGAGTTGTATAATTTTGAATGACGCCATTCGATGTACAGGAAAACAAACAAAAAAAATCCTTAAAAAATACAATTCTACAGATGCTTTCAGGTTATATTTTCCCAGTGTTGATTGAATGATTACAGTCACCAAGATTATGTTGACACCAAACTTGTACAGGCTTTTTTTTTTTTATTAGTTAAAGGGAATCTGTTACCCTTTTTTCGAATATGAGCTGCCGGCACCGCCATCAGGGGCTTATCTACAGCATTCTGTAATGTTGTAGAAAAGCCCCCGATGTAACCTGAAAGATAAGAAATAGAGTTAGAGCCCCGTCACCCATAACGACTCACCAGCGATCCCGAGAACGATATCAACGTGTCAGGATCGCTGGTAAGTCGCTATGTGATCGCTGGTGAGCTGTCAAACAGGCAGCTTCACCAGCGATCAGCACAGCGACGCCGAGCGCGCGGCGTCGCTGTGTTCGTTAGTTACCAGCGCGCTGATGCAGGGAGCTGGTAACTAACGTAACACATCAGGTATCCAAGGGACGGGCGTCCCTTAGAAACCCAATGTGTACGTTAGTTAGCAGCTCCCTGCATCAGCACGCTGGTAACTAACGTACACATCGGGTTTCTAAGGGACGCATGTCCCTTGGATACCCGATATGTACGTTAGTTACCAGCTGATCGCTGGTCTCCCGCCGGTCACACGCAGCGATGCGTGCTGGCCAGCGGGAGACCAGCGACCAAAGAAAAGTCCTGGGCTTTCCTACAGCGATCAGCGATACCGGCAGGGGGGCCGGTCGCTGATCGCTGTCACACACAGTGATCTCGCTGGTGAGATCGCTGTTGTGTCACAAAACTTGTGACTCAGCAGCGATCTCGCTAGCGTGATCGCTATGTGTGACGGGGCCCTTAGATTATACTCACCCAGGGGCGATCCGGGTCCAGAGGGAGTCGTGGTCCGCTCCGGCGCCTCCCATCTTGCAGCGATGACGTCCTATTCATTCCTGCCCGTCGCGGCTCCGGCGCACTGCTCTGCCCTGTTGAGGGCAGAGCAGAATACTGCAGTGCACAGGCGCCAGACCTCTCCCGGCACCTGCGCACTGCAGGACTCTGCTCTGCCCAGGAGCCACGACAGGAAGCAAAGAAGAGGACGGCATTGCTGCAAGATGGGAGGAGCCAGACCGGACGGCGACACCCATCGGACAGGAGCGGATGCCGGGGTTAGTATAATCTAACTCTTTTTACTTATCTTTCAGGTTACATCGGGGGCTTATCTACAGCATTACAGAATGCTGTAGATAAGCCCCTGATGGCGGTGCCGGCAGCTCATAATCGAAAAAAGGGTGACAGAGTCCCTTTAAATTGTGGAAAAACAAGTCGGACATTCGTAAAAATTTCCCATGTCTCCATTTTCGGAGACCCGGAATGTATTCATTTTTACGTCAATGGACCTGAGTGAAGGCTTGGATTTTAAACCCCCACAATTCTGACATTTTGATTTGTTTTTCTCTCTAACATTTACAGATTAAGTTATCCAATGTTATATTAGTCTTTTGGGAGCACAGCGATACCAAATATGATTATTTTTTGTCAAAGTGTTTTTATCATGGGAAAAGAGGGGAGATTTGAATTTTTATATTTTTAAAACTTTGTTTTATTCTTAGTCTTCTTAGGGGATCTGCAATCGTCTTTCTATATTCTGCAATCCCATAGTATTGAGATAGATACTGATATAACGGCTCTCCTATGAAGCTCAGTGTCACAGGGTTACCACAACGGAGCGGAGCCAGAAGACAGCAGCATCTGATTGCTCCTACTCCGGCGCAGAGAAGAACTTCTTTGTCTAATTAAACGAGTTTATTTCGTCCGGCAGAACAGGGGCTAATCGGCCATGTTGCAAATCCCTGTTCTCAGCTGTGCTCGGTTAGCCACTCCTCTTCCCTATATAATCTTGGCTTTATTACTAATCCTCGTCATAGTTAGCTTTTGCTGCATGACAAGGAGTGCTGGAGGAGTCATAAGCGACTGTTTATTTGGTTTGTATGCTGGATAATTCCTTATCCTTCCCTATTTTGGTTTCTTCTCCTTCCTACACACCCCGGTGGATTCCTCTGTTATATTTAAGTATTTTGTGTGTGTGGAGTTTTCGGTTAACCCTTGTCTTTGTTGCCCTGTTTGTCGGGTTGGTGCAAAGTAGCGCCCGCTCTTCTCTGGGTGGGGGGAAAAAAAGAGAACAGACGGAGAGCTAACTTAGGAGATAAGGCAAGGGGGAGGCCCTGGCGTCTTCGCCATCTGAAGTATCCCGGGGAACAGGGCGAGCTAGGGTGCCCCCTAGTGTTAGGGCCAGGAAAGAAGCCCCTGGTCCAGGATCACCCGACAGATGCCGTAACACTCAGTCTGTGCATTGTCTTCACATTTGTACCAAGATGGCAACAAACGGGGACGTCAGCTGATCCCGGGCTGCCATGGCAACCCATCGACACCCAAAGATTATGTTGCAGGGGAGTCAGTGTGTGGAACGGTGCTTCCCCCCAAACCACATGCTGCAAATGCCGCTGTCAAAGATTAACAATGGCATTAAAAGGGTTAACTGCAGTGGGTAGAGCTCAGCTCCGCTAACTGATGTTAGGGGCAGATGATTGCTAAATAACACAGCCATCATCCGCCGGGAACATGCAAGCTCAGTTCCTGAGCCTGCATCAAAGACAGGGAACATTGGACGTACCAGTAAGTAGGATAATATAGGCATACACCACTCTCATCAGCTCTAAGATCCATTTCATAATGTAAGCAGTTTGCATTGTGAAATCTTGTCATAGATCTACTAAAGGGAACCTGTCAGGTCCACAGAACCACCATATATAATCATATATAAACAGATCTTTAGGACGCGTATTTCTAAAGTCCATTTATGATATGTAAATGAGGGCTTTGACCAGTTGAAGGGGCGTTAGCGTCCCCACACGAGTAGGCCCATTTATATGTTATCACGCCCCTGTGGGCGTGATAACAAATTAGATGCTCCGGCATCTTCGCTATTGCTATCCTTACCTCGCGCAGGCAATACTTTTCTAAAGATCTGTTTGTGTGTAATGTAATGCAGGGACGGTTAAGGGCCCGTTACACACAGCGATCTTGCTGGCGAGATCACTGATTTTGTGACAAATCAGCGATCTCTCCAGCGAGATCGCTGTGTGTGACATCCAGCAGCGATCGGCCCCCCTGCCGGGTATCGCTGATCGTGCTGGATTGTCCTGGGCCATTTTTTCATCGCTGGTCTCCCGCTGGCCAGCGCGCATTGCTGCGTGTGGCAGCGGGAGCCAGCGATGAGCGACGCTTCACGCTGGTTACCAATGTAAACATCGGGTATCTAAGGGCCGCAGGGCCCTTAGAAACCCGATGTTTACCCTAGATACCAGCGTGCACTGCAGGCAGGGCGGAAGGTGGAGGCAGAGTGGCGCACAGACCGGAGTAGCTCTGCTATCTGCTACTCCAGTCTGTCAGACCGGAGTAGCAGATAGCAGAGCTACGCCGGTCTGTCTGCGCCGCTCTGCCTCCACCTTCCGCCCTGCCTGCAGTGCACGCTGGTATCTAGGGTAAACATCGGGTTTCTAAGGGCCCCGCAGCCCTTAGAAACCCGATGTTTATGTTAGTAACCAGTGTGCTCGCTGGTTCTGATCGCTGGAGGGGCTGTCTATGTGACATCTCACCAGCGATCAGCTAACAATGTCCCAGCGATCCCATCCACGTCGAATCGTTGGTGGGATCGCTGGGACATCGTTATGTGTAACGGTACCCTTAGGCAGCCTATTTGCATAAGCAGATAACACCTGGTGGTTCTGGGGGCACGGGGGACCTGACAGGTTCCCTTTAAATTTGCTGTGAAACTGCAACACAATGAGAATAATGTTTTAATAATAATCTGCAACATCATTTGCCTTTTTTGTTATTTAAAGCACCACTCCAGTGGGTTTTCTTCACTACTGGAGTGGTGCTGAAAATCCAAGTCACCCTCCCGCTGTCCGTTACACACCTGCTGGTGTTTTTCATCTGTTTTCGCCGCCGCTTTGGTCCGTCTCCTGCAGTTTGAGACCCGCCTGCAACTCCAGTGTTTCATGGAACAAGCCGGAGGTCATTAATCCATGCAAGTCTATGGGAGCCTCGTTTTGGTCTCAGACTTGCACCAAGAGTTTGTGACGTAGCTTCTGACCAGTCAGAAGCTGCGCTCACAAGATGGCGCCACAGGACTGGGGCGGTGCTGAAAAATGATGAAGAAGCCAGAGGGTGAGTATAAGAGTGGGGCCAGGGGACTTAATTTTAAAGCGCCACTTCAGCCCTGAATAAAAAAATAAATGCTGGCCTGGTGCTTTTAACTAGATGCAGTCTTGTAAACTGAACCTCCAGGTATTTTACTGTAAATACGGACAGATTTTCACTAATTCACAGTAATGCTTCCTGAGCTCACACGACGCGGCTTGTAACCAGAAGCAGATAATAAATGTCGCCATCTGCTGCACTATTGTGTACCGTCATACAGAGTCCGTGCTGGGGCCAGATATCTCACAATTTGGTATCTGTGATCAATGACAGCCTATAAATCTGTGTACTGTACGCGCTGGATAGTTGCCCAGTGCACATGTGCAAAGCAGCTTCCAGAGGATGACAACAGCTTCATCCATTTACCAGGTAGGGTGGAACTACAGTGAGTGCAGGGATTCTAGTCCCACCTGGAGCAAAAAGTCGACAGAACTGGTCCCTTTGATCCATACAATAAGACCAATCCTATTAGAGTTAAGGGCCGTGCTGCAGATATTACACTGGGGGCCACGAACTTCCAGTTCCGCCTCTGTATACATTCAGCTATGCAGAGCATACATGTATGTATGAGGGTTGGAGGGATATCTGTGCAGGGCATGTATGTATGGGTGTGGGGAGGGATAGCTGCGCAGAGCATGCATGTATGTATGTGGGGGTGGGGAGGGATAGCTGCGCAGAGCATTCATGCATGGAGGTGGGGAGGGATAGCTGCGTAGGTCACGTATATGTATGGGGGTGGGGAGGGATAGCTGCGCAGGGCACGCATGTATGTATGGGGGTGGGGAGGGATAGCTGCGCAGGGCACGCATGTATGTATGGGGGTGGGGAGGGATAGCTGCGCAGGGCACGCATGTATGTATGGGGGTGCTGAGGGATAGCTGCGCAGGGCACACATGTATGTATGGGGGTGGGGAGGGATAGCTGCGCAGGGTACGCATGTATGTTTGGGAGTGGAGAAGGATAGCTGCGCAGGGCATGTATGTATGGGGGTGGGTAGGGATAGCTGCGCAGGGCACGTATGTATGGGGGTGGGTAGGGATAGCTGCGCAGGGCACGTATGTATGGGGGTGGGGAGGGATAGCTGCGCAGGGCATGCATGTATGGGGGTGGGGAGGAATAGCTGCGCAGGGCAAGCATGTATATATGGGTGTGGGGAGGGATAGCTGCGCAGGACATGCATGTATGTATGGGGGTGGGGAGGGATAGCTGCGCAGGGCACGCATGTATGTATGGGGGTGGGGAGGGATAGCTGCGCAGGGCACGCATGTATGTATGGGGGTGGGGAGGGATAGCTGCGCAGGGCACGTATGTATGTATGGGGGTGGGGAGGGATAGCTGCGCAGGGCACGTATGTATGGGGGTGGGGAGGGATAGCTGTGCAGGGCATGTATGTATGGGGTGGGGAGGGATAGCTGCGCAGGGCACGCATGTATGTATGGGGGTGGGGAGGGATAGCTGTGCAGGGCACGTATGCATGGGGGTGGGGAGGGATAGCTGCGCAGGGCATGTATGTATGGGGATGGGGAGGGATAGCTGCGCAGGGCATGTATGTATGGGGGTGGGGAGGGATAGCTGTGCAGGGCACGTATGCATGGGGGTGGGGAGGGATAGCTGCGCAGGGCACGTATGTATGGGGGTGGGGAGGGATAGCTGCGCAGGGCATGTATGTATGGGGGTGGGGAGGGATAGCTGTGCAGGGCATGTATGTATGGGGATGGGGAGGGATAGCTGTGCAGGGCATGCATGTATGTATGGGAGTGGGGAGGGATAGCTGCACAGGGCATGTATGTATGTATGGGGGTAGGGAGGGATAGCTGTGCAGGGCACGTATGTATGGGGGTGGGGAGGGATAGCTGCGCAGGGCACGTATGTATGTATGTATGGGGATGGGAAGGGATAGCTGAGCAGAGCATGTATGTATGGGGGTGGGGAGGGATAGCTGTGCAGGGCATGTATGTATGGGGGTGGGGAGGGATAGCTGTGCAGGGCATGTATGTATAGGGGTGGGTAGGGATAGCTGTGCAGGGCATGCATGTATGTATAGGGGTGGGGAGGGATAGCTGCGCAGGGCATATATGTATGGGGGTGGGGAGGGATAGCTGTGCAGGGCATGTATGTATGTATGAGGGTGGGGAGGGATAGCTGCGCAGGGTACAGTCATGGCCAAAAGTATTGACACCCCTGCATTTCTGTCAGATAATATTCAGTTTCTTCCTGAAAATGATTGCAAACACAAATTCTTTGGTATTATTATCTTCATTTAATTTGTCTTAAATGAAAAAACGCAAAAGAGAATGAAGCAAAAAGCAAAACATTGATCATTTCACACAAAACTCCAAAAATGGGCCGGACAAAAGCATTGGCACCCTCAGCCTAATACTTGGTTGCTCAACCTTTAGCCAAAATAACTGCGACCAACTGCTTCCGGTAACCATCAATGAGTTTCTTACAATGCTCTGCTGGAATTTTAGACCATTCTTCTTTGGCAAACTGCTCCAGGTCACTGATATTTGAAGGGTGCCTTCTCCAAACTGCCATTTTTAGATCTCTCCACAGGTGTTCTATGGGATTCAGGTCTGGACTCATTGCTGGCCAACTTAGAAGTCTCCAGTGCTTTCTCTCAAACCATTTTCTAGTGCTTTTTGAAGTGTGTTTTGGGTTATTGTCCTGCTGAAAGACCCATGACCTCTGAGGTAGACCCAGCTTTCTCACACTGGGTCCTAAATTATGCTGCAAAATTTGTTGGTAGTCTTCTGACTTCATAATGCCATGCACACGATCAAGCAGTCCAGTGCCAGAGGCAGCAAAGCAACCCCAAAACATCAGGGAACCTCCGCCATGTTTGACTGTAGGGACCATGTACTTTTCTTTGAATGCCTCTTTTTTCTCCTGTAAACTCTATGTTGATGCTTTTGCCCTAAAAGCTCTACTTTTGTCTCATCTGACCAAAGAACATTCTTCCAAAATGTTTTAGGCTTTTTCAGGTAAGTTTGGCAAACTCCAGCCTGGCATTTTTATGTCTCGGGGTAAGAAGTGGAGTCTTCCTGGGTCTCCTACCATACAGTCCCTTTTCATTCAGATGCCGACGGATAGTACGGGTTGACACTGTTGTACCCTCGAACTGCAGGGCAGCTTGAACTTGTTTGGATGTTAGTTGAGGTTCTTTATCCAACATCCGCACAATCTTGCGTTGAAATCTCTTGTCAATTTTTCTTTTCCGTCCACATCTAGGGAGGTTAGCCACAGTGCCATGGGCTTTAAACTTCTTGATGACACTGCGCACGGTAGACGCAGGAACATTCAGGTCTTTGGAGATGGACTTGTAGCTTTGAGATTGCTCATGCTTCCTCACAATTTGGTTTCTCAAGTCCTCAGACAGTTCTTTGGTCTTCTTTCTTTTCTCCATGCTCAATGTGGTTCACACAAGGACACAAGACAGAGGTTGAGTCAACTTTAATCCATGTCAACTGGCTGCAAGTGTGATTTAGTTATTGCCAACACCTGTTAGGTGCCACAGGTAAGTTACAGGTGCTGTTAATTACACAAATTAGAGAAGCATCACATGATTTTTCGAACAGTGCCAATACTTTTGTCCACCCTCTTTGTTATGTTTGGTGTGGAATTATATCCAATTTGGCTTTAGGACAATTCTTTTTGTGTTTTTTCATTTAAGACAAATTAAATGAAGATAATAATACCAAAGAATTTGTGTTTGCAATCATTTTCAGGAAGAAACTGAGTATTATTATCTGACAGAATTGCAGGGGTGTCAATACTTTTGGCCATGACTGTATGTATGGGGGTGGGGAGGGATAGCTGCGCAGGGTATGTATGGGGGTGGGGAGGGATAGCTGCGCAGGGTATGTATGGGGGTGGGGAGGGATGGCTGCGCAGGGCATGTATGTATGGGGGTGGGGAGGGATAGCTGCGCAGGGTATGTATGGGGGTGGGGAGGGATGGCTGCGCAGGGTATGTATGGGGGTGGGGAGGGATGGCTGAGCAGGGTATGTATGGGGGTGGGGAGGGATAGCTGCGCAGGGCATGTATGTATGGGGGTGGGGAGGGATAGCTGTGCAGGGCATGTATGTATGGGGGTGGGGAGGGATAGCTGTGCAGGGCATGTATGTATGGGGAGGGCTGGCTGCGCAGGGTATGTATGGGGGTGGGGAGGGATGGCTGCGCAGGGTATGTATGTATGGGGGTGGGGAGGGATAGCTGTGCAGGGCATGTATGTATGGGGAGGGATGGCTGCGCCGGGTATGTATGGGGGTGGGGAGGGATGGCTGCGCAGGGCATGTATGTATGGGGGTGGGGAGGGATAGCTGCGCAGGGCATGTATGTATGGGGGTGGGGAGGGATAGCTGCGCAGGGTATGTATGGGGGTGGGGAGGGATGGCTGCGCAGGGTATGTATGGGGGTGGGGAGGGATGGCTGAGCAGGGTATGTATGGGGGTGGGGAGGGATAGCTGCGCAGGGCATGTATGTATGGGGGTGGGGAGGGATAGCTGTGCAGGGCATGTATGTATGGGGAGGGCTGGCTGCGCAGGGTATGTATGGGGGTGGGGAGGGATGGCTGCGCAGGGTATGTATGTATGGGGGTGGGGAGGGATAGCTGTGCAGGGCATGTATGTATGGGGAGGGATGGCTGCGCCGGGTATGTATGGGGGTGGGGAGGGATGGCTGCGCAGGGCATGTATGTATGGGGGTGGGGAGGGATAGCTGTGCAGGGCATGTATGTATGGGGAGGGATGGCTGCGCAGGGTATGTATGGGGGTGGGGAGGGATAGCTGCGCAGGGCATGTGACGTCACATGTTGTGGTCATGTGATAGGCTCTCTGTTGTCCATGTCCAGGCACTGATCCAGCAGCCGGACCGTGAGATCACGTGATTACATCGCATGCCACAAAGCCGGATTGTGCGGACGAGTTGCTGAGTCTCCTGCAGTCACGTGGCCGAAAATGAAAGTAAAGTGATCGCTTCATTCCCGTCGGTAATTCCCCCCCCCGCTGGAAACACAGAGTAAAGCGCAACGGAGCTACATGTTCCACTGACACGGACGTTTTAGTTCTCTGGAGCTGAGCTGTATGGCGGAACGGAGGTTACCTGGGTGCCGGACTCTGCTTTCCGGAAGTCATCGCTCATTGTCACGTGTGACACGGAGATCACAAACCGGGAGAAGCTGCAGGGCCTACAGCTACGGCTATGACGTCATGGCCATGTGATCAGTCATATGTGGGAGAAGGCGGGGCTATATTGGTCATGTGATCTGTCAGACGGTAACTTGGTGATGGTGTGTGGAGGCAAGAAGAGAGCAGAGCTGCAAAATACAGCAACATGGCTTCATAGTATACAAGGAGCAGAGCTGTGTGCAACATGGCTATACAGTATACAAGGAGCAGAGCTGTGTGTGCAACATGGCTATACAGTATACAAGGAACAGAGCTGTGTGTGCAACATGTCTACAGTATACAAGGATCAGAGCTGTGTGTGCAATATGGCTATACAGTATACAAGGAGCAGAGCTGTGTGCAACATGGCTATACAGTATACAAGGAGCAGAGCTGTGTGTGCAATATGGCTATACAGTATACAAGGAGCAGAGCTGTGTGTGCAACATGGCTATACAGTATACAAGGAGCAGAGCTGTGTGCAACATGGCTATACAGTATACAAGGAGCAGAGCTGTGTGCAACATGGCTATACAGTATACAAGGAGCAGAGCTGTGTGTGCAACATGGCTATACAGTATACAAGGAGCAGAGCTGTGTGTGCAACATGTCTACAGTATACAAGGATCAGAGCTGTGTGCAACATGGCTATACAGTATACAAGGAGCAGAGCTGTGTGTGCAATATGGCTATACAGTATACAAGGAGCAGAGCTGTGTGTGCAACATGGCTATACAGTATACAAGGAGCAGAGCTGTGTGCAACATGGCTATACAGTATACAAGGAGCAGAGCTGTGTGTGCAACATGGCTATACAGTATACAAGGAGCAGAGCTGTGTGTGCAACATGGCTATACAGTATACAAGGAGCAGAGCTGTGTGTGCAACATGTCTACAGTATACAAGGATCAGAGCTGTGTGCAACATGGCTATACAGTATACAAGGAGCAGAGCTGTGTGTGCAATATGGCTATACAGTATACAAGGAGCAGAGCTGTGTGTGCAACATGGCTATACAGTATACAAGGAGCAGAGCTGTGTGCAACATGGCTATACAGTATACAAGGAGCAGAGCTGTGTGTGCAACATGGCTATACAGTATACAAGGAACAGAGCTGTGTGTGCAACATGTCTACAGTATACAAGGATCAGAGCTGTGTGTGCAATATGGCTATACAGTATACAAGGAGCAGAGCTGTGTGCAACATGGCTATACAGTATACAAGGAGCAGAGCTGTGTGTGCAATATGGCTATACAGTATACAAGGAGCAGAGCTGTGTGTGCAACATGGCTATACAGTATACAAGGAGCAGAGCTGTGTGCAACATGGCTATACAGTATACAAGGAGCAGAGCTGTGTGCAACATGGCTATACAGTATACAAGGAGCAGAGCTGTGTGTGCAACATGGCTATACAGTATACAAGGAGCAGAGCTGTGTGTGCAACATGTCTACAGTATACAAGGATCAGAGCTGTGTGCAACATGGCTATACAGTATACAAGGAGCAGAGCTGTGTGTGCAATATGGCTATACAGTATACAAGGAGCAGAGCTGTGTGTGCAACATGGCTATACAGTATACAAGGAGCAGAGCTGTGTGCAACATGGCTATACAGTATACAAGGAGCAGAGCTGTGTGTGCAACATGGCTATACAGTATACAAGGAGCAGAGCTGTGTGTGCAACATGGCTATACAGTATACAAGGAGCAGAGCTGTGTGTGCAACATGTCTACAGTATACAAGGATCAGAGCTGTGTGCAACATGGCTATACAGTATACAAGGAGCAGAGCTGTGTGTGCAATATGGCTATACAGTATACAAGGAGCAGAGCTGTGTGTGCAACATGGCTATACAGTATACAAGGAGCAGAGCTGTGTGCAACATGGCTATACAGTATACAAGGAGCAGAGCTGTGTGTGCAACATGTCTACAGTATACAAGGAGCAGAGCTGTGTGCAACATGGCTATACAGTATACAAGGAGCAGAGCTGTGTGTGCAACATGGCTATACAGTATACAAGGAGCAGAGCTGTGTGTGCAACATGGCTATACAGTATACAAGGCGCAGAGCTGTGTGTGCAACATATATATATATACAGTATTTGGCATCAAAGACCTAGCCCTAGCCTGGATCTCCCCATACCTCTCCAACCGCACATTCAGCGTCTCCCACTCCCACACCACCTCCTCATCCCACCCTCTCTCTGTTGGAGTCCCCCAAGGCTCTGTTCTAGGACCCCTACTCTTCTCAATCTATACACTTGGCCTGGGGCAACTCATAAAGTCCCACGGATTCCGGTACCACCTTTATGCTGATGATACTCAGATCTACCTCTCTGCTGTCCAGAATCCCGGAGTGTCTATCAGCCATATCCTCCTCTCACTTCGTCAAACTGAATATGGACAAATCTAAACTGATCATCTTTCTCCCATCTCACAGATCTTCCTTACCCGACCTATCTATAACAATTGACGACATCACGCTTTCCCCTGTACCAGAGGTCCGCTGCCTCGGAGTAACCTTTGACTCTGCCCTGTCCTTCAAACAGCACATCCAAGCTCTCTCCACCTCCAGCTGAAAAATATTTCCAGAATCCATCCCTTCCTCCACCCTCATTCTACTAAAATGCTTGTACATGCCCTCATCATCTCCCACCTCGACTATTGCAACATCTTTTTCTGTGGCCTCCCTGCTAACACCCTCGCACCTCTCCAGTCCATCCTTAACTCTGCTGCCCGACTAATTCATCTCTCTCCTCACTACTCCTCCGCTTCTTCCCTCTGCAAATCTCTTCACTGGCTCCCATTCCCTCAGCGTATCCAATTCAAATTACTAAGGCTACTTTCACATGTCCGTCGGTGGCATTCTAGCGCCGTGCAGCAAAAAGATGGAGTGCCGGATCCAGCCGTGAACGGAGGGAACGGAAGTATATGCGGCGCATCTTATGGCGCCTGACACGGCTATGTTGCAAAGGAGTCGCCGGGGAAGAAAAGGATCCACGAGCCGGTGAACGGGGTATGAAAAAGAGAGAGAACGGGGTATGAAAGAGAGAGAGAGAACGGGGTATGAAAGAGAGAGAGAGAGACCGGGGTATGAAAGAGAGAGATATCCGGGCATGCGCACAGGGTAAAACCGTGCATGCGGTGGCCGGATCAGGTAGAAGCCTGTTCCAGCGGCTGGAATGTGCCATTGAGAAACATTGTCCCGCAGAGCCAGAAGGGCCGCATACGTCCATGTCCGGCTTTTTTCGCAGGACAAAAAAACGCTGCAGCACCCCTCCTGTCCGGCCGCCGGACAGAGGAATTCAGCCGAATCCAGTAAAAACCGGAACAAACGGAAGCACATGCGGCGCGATCCGGCGCATGTGCTTCTCAATGACAAAAAAATGCATCCGGCGGTAAAAAAAACGGATCCGTTTTTTTACACACATGCCGGATTGTGCCTGATGGCACAAACCGGATGTGTGAAAGAGGCCTAATACTGACCTACAAGGCCATCTATAACCTGTCTCCTCCATATGTCTCTGAACTAATCTGATATCTTCCCTCACGTAATCTCCGGTCCTCCCAAGACCTCCTTCTCTCCTCCACACTTATTCGCTCTTCACCCAACGGCCTTCAAGACTTCTCCCGAATAGCCCCATCCTCTAGAATTCTTTGCCGCAACACGTCCAACTATCAACCACACTCGGATCCTTCAGACGGAACCTGAAAACCCATCTCTTCAGGAAAGCTTACAGCCTGCAATGATCCCCGCTGCCTCCTCACCACTACTGGAGCTACCGCCTCACCATCACTGGAGCTGCTGCAACCCACCAACCTACTGTCTCCTTCCCCACCATCCTGTAGAATGTAAGCCCGAAAGGGCAGGGTCCTCTCTCCCCTCTGTATCAGTCTGTCATTGTTAGTTTGTTTACTGTAAGGGATATCTGTAATCTGTATGTAACCCCTTCTCATGTACAGCACCATGGAACCAATGGTGCTATATAAATAAATAGTAACAATAATTATACAAGGAGCAGAGCTGTGTGTGCAACATGGCTATATAGTATACAAGGACAGAGCTGTGTGTGCAACATATATATATTATACAAGGACAGTTGTGTGTGCAACATGGCTGTATAGTATTCAAGGAGCAGAGCTGTGTGTGCAACATGGCTATATAGTATACAAGGACAAGGTTTTGGGAAGGCCATATCTTGAGTTTTTTTTAGTTTTTTCTATGTTAGCTGTTTTGACATTAGTATATGTATAATATATAGATATGTTGCACACACAGCTCTGTCCTTGTATAATATATATATTGAAACAGCTAACAGAAAAAATTCAAAAAAACTCACACAACAAGATATGGCCTTCCCAAAACCCTGTCTGATGACAAATGCACATATAGCAGGATGCAGCAGGCCTCCACTAATAAAGGCAAGGAGCAGCTCAGGTGCAAACTACTGATAAAAACAACCACCCCACACCTACCAGACCATGGAGGGGTTGGCTGCCTAGTAGGAAAAATGCACATAGATAAGGCTTGCATAGGACGTCAGTCACACATGTAAGTGTGATGCAAAGTGTCTGGCTTGCAACCTATTCGTGATGCCCATAGTGTTATCAGGCGGGCTGCTCCAGCACTATAATATGCAACACACAGAGACAGACGCCCCAATAGACCAAGCAAACAGAAAGAGGCCCGGCTGCAGCCTGCAAAAAATGATATGATAAGTGCAAAAAATTAATGCATACAATGAGTACATAAAATGAGATATTGGTTAACATTTTGGCCAAAATAGAGCCTGCAAGCCAACGTCAAGGCTCCGCATAATATTGCAGGTCAGGACAGGATGCGAGTTTCATCAGAAGTGGAACGGCTTTTTCGAGGTTCGCGCGTCGGAGGTTCCTTTCGGGTCCATACCTGGTGTCCTGTCCCCATTCCCCATAGGTAAGCGTCACTCCCCCCCCTCTTTACCTGAGCCATACAGGTGCTATTTCAGTTTATACTTTCTATTTACATTTGCGGGGGACTCTGCACTGGGGTGCTATTATGGGATATGGGACAGCACACCGGGATTGTGGGGGCCCATCCTGGGTTCATTCCTGGTGATTTGTGTCAGCCATATATTTATATTGACTATGGTTGCCCCTATCTCTTCGATTGGCACTTGCCTGGTCATTTTATCTAGACGCTAAACACCTTATTATCTATTTCAGGGGTAACCGTGTGCCTGATTATTTGCGCTTTTTTGGTGGCACTGGACCCTGGGTCTGATCCTTCATTTTTTGCATCCTTTTTGTATCTTGTACTGTCTATATGTGTACCATTATTACTGCTTTGACTTTTTTGATATGAGACTAATAAAATTTGCTATTTTATACATATGCTCATTTTTTTTTCCTATCATTATATGGCTATAAAGTATAATATACAAGGACAGAGCTGTGTGTGCAACATCTATATAATATACAAGGACAGAGCTGTGTGTGCCACATGGCTATACAGTATACAAGGAGCAGAGCTGTGTGTGCCACATGGCTATACAGTATACAAGGACAGAGCTGTGTGTGCCACATGGCTATACAGTATACAAGGAGCAGAGCTGTGTGTGCCACATGGCTATACAGTATACAAGGAGCAGAGCTGTGTGTGCCACATGGCTATACAGTATACAAGGAGCAGAGCTGTGTGTGCCACATGGCTATACAGTATACAAGGAGCAGAGCTGTGTGTGCCACATGGCTATACAGTATACAAGGAGCAGAGCTGTGTGTGCCACATGGCTATATAGTATACAAGGAGCAGAGCTGTGTGTGCAACATATATATTATACAAGGACAGAGCTGTGTGCGCCACATGGCTATATAGTATACAAGGAGCAGAGCTGTGTGTGCAACATCAAATCATGATCTCCTATGAACGCCGGTCATGGGTGTTTTTAATTCATTGGACAGGATGTGTTTTCATAGGAAATCATTGTGGCATATTAAGAAAGGGACATGGTCTGAGATTCGACATCGTGCACCCAATTTTTGGTGCAAATTTTAAATGATTAGGAGCTGATTTTCAGTACTCCATAGAGCAGCCACTGATCAGTGTATGGAGCGGTAAATTCAGCTCTGTATACTCACATCCAACCACTGATGGGCTGGTAACCGCTGATCGGTGCGGTGCCAGATATTAGACTCACGCCGATCTTATATTGATGATCTAAGGATAAGTCATCAAAATAGCAGTGGAAAATGTGTAATTAATTAGATTAAGTTAATTAGATTATCAATTAAATCTTAATAGACTAACATAACTGTTGGCAATCACACGTTTACTTCACTAATTAGTGGAGCAACTCTACAGAATTCACTTGACCCTCAGCTACACGTAACTCATTTTCCCTGAAAGACTTCTTAATTCCAGTCCCATTGTTTGAACATCACCAGAAATCATAGATTTATCCTATTGTGATTTTTGACCCTGCCTGCTAATAATCTCCTCATTTCAAACAGGAAATGGACAAATAATGTAGGCGATAACATTAGAGATAAAGATGTTTTCTGAAAGGGAATCTGTCATCAGGGTTTTGTTATGTAATCTGAGAGCAGCATGATGTAGGGACAGAGAACTTGATTCCAACGACGTATGACTTACTGAGCAGCTTGGTGTAATTTTGATAAAAATCAGTTTTATCTGCTGCAGACCAACCGGTACTCTGAATACTGAGCGCTGTATAACCCCGCTGAGAACATTTAGCAACTCTCTCTGGAAGCTTTCTACCTATGCACAGTGCAGTCAGTGTTAGGGGAGTGGTTATACAGAGCAGGAGGACTGTATGAAACTAAACAACTATTCCTCTAGTAATAATCTCCTGCTGATAAAATAATGATATTATTGAAACTGCAACAAGCAGCCTAGTAAGGAACATCACTAAATTCAGGGTATCTGGCCCTACATCATGCTCCTCTTAGATTAAATAGCAGATTCCCTTTTACTCTTCTGGTCCACCTCAAATCCAGCAAATAAAGTGACTCACAATGAGTTTCCTATTATGCACACATGAACAAAATTGTTGGTACCCTTCTGGTAAAGTGAAGAAAAATCCACACAAGTCACTGAAATCACTTGAAACAAACAAAAGTAATTTTCAATTTACTGAATGTCAACTAATGAAAATCAGACGTTGCTTTTGAATTGTGGTTCAACAGAAATTTGTCATCAATTTTTCTCTTGCGGTCACGTCCATGGAGGTTGGCTACAGTCCCATAGACCTTAAATGTCTGAATAATATGTGCAACTGTAATAACAGGAACATCAAGCTGTTTGCAGATTGTCTTGTAGCCTGAACCCTTAACATGTTTGTCTATAATATTCTTTCTATTCTCCTGAGACAATTTTCTCCTTAGCTTTCTTTGGTCCATGTTCAGTGTGGTGCACACAATGATACCAAACAGCACAGTGACTACTTTTCACCCCTTCATGCAGACAGTCTGACTGATTACAAGTCTGTAGACGCCTGTGATACCAATGACAGGGCACACCTTAGTTTAACATGTCTTTACGATCACAATATTTTCAATGTTTTACACGTGTGCCATCATTTTAGTTCGTGTAATTTTCGTTATTTTTTCTTTTACTTTTTCTGCTGAACCACAATTCAATAGAAATGTCTGATTTTCATTAGTATAATGAAATTAAGCAATACTCAGTAAATTTACATTGAACATGACTTTTTCTTAAGTTTCAAGTTATTTCAGTGACCATTGTGGGCTCTTCCAGATTTTAAAAGGAGAGTATGAACAATTTTGTTTGTGTGTAAATGGAAAACTCAGAGAGAAAAATTCCTTTAACTACACTCTTATTGGAGGATCAATCCACTTCCATCCATTTTAAAAATCTGGTCGCAGAACAGGTTTATCAAATGGCCATACACATTTTATCTATTCTCAATTGTGAGGGATAGTAGAACACACAAACAGTCTTCTTACTGTTAAACTCTGTCATGAGATTCTTTTATCTAGCCATCACATATTTTACTAATTTCCAAGCCCAGAACACAAATACTTCATCAAGCAAAATAAGGAGATGTGAATCCTGTACTAGATGTCATGATCCTGGTCGGGGTTTGCTTATTGCTTTCCGACCTGGTCAGGTGTTTCTCTGCTTGACTTCTGACCTGCTCATCCGTCTTCCGTTCCTGTTTTGGATTGCTCTGTCTGGCTATGACCTTTGGCGTGTTTATGGCTGGGCTTTCGCCTTGTCCTCTTGTTACAGCGCTCCCAACTGGCTTTTTGACCTCTGGATTGCTCCTTCCTTCCCCTCTGACACTGCGTTCCTGGCTGTTGCTGACTTGGCTTGTACGACCTCTCTACTGCCCCCTAGCAGTATGTGCTCAGCTTTACAGGTCTTCTTTGAGGTGAGCTCCTGTAACCTCCCTTCCTCACCCTCTGGTGGTTGTCCCTGTATTGCACGACATTAGACCCCTAGTACACAGCCAAAGAGCAAATAACTAAAATCACTTTTTTCCTAATACTTCATTGAATAATTTATGTTCTCAAAGACAAGAAGCAAAAATGGGAGAGTGATGTTCTGACCCTTTAGTTATTTCTCTCACAGGTAGGAACGAGCTCAAAAATAGAAGTCTTGACAAAAGGGATGAAGTAAAGGGTATTGTATGGGTATCTGTCTTTCTTGTTTTAAAAGGAACCTGTCACCAGGTTTTTGCCATTCCATGTGAGAGCGCCATAATTTCAGGGCAGAGATCCTGATTCAAGCGATTCCAGTCACTAACTGGGCTGATTGTTGCAGTTTAGATAAAATCACTGTTTTATCTGCTGCAGATCTACTAATTATCTAAATGCTAAGCTCTGTATAACCCGCCTACACCACTGATTGGCAGATTTCTGTGTATACTGTGCATAGGCAAACAGCTGCCAATTAGTGGTGGGGCGGGGTTATTCAGAGCTTATGAATATGGATGACTACAAGGCAGTAAGATTACTAGTCATCTAGTCATAATTATCCACTGATAAAACAGTGATTTTATGAAAGCAGCCTAGTAAGTGATGCATCGCTAAATATATAGGGTTAATCTGCAGGTTAATAGTGTTCCAAAGCCATGGAGAAACCATACTGAAGCTTTTCTACCATGAGGAAATAATCTTTATGTCCACTTAGAAGATTAAACTGGGGAGTTAGCGTGCACTCTAGTCAAGATAACGAGGTGCAGGTCCAACGGACCAGTAGGTCCCAAATTCAAATTAGTCTAATTGACCGCACACTCAAACAGATTTTATGCAAATGGGTGTTCATTTTATTACATGTGGGAGCCAAGCAAGAATATATAGCACACAGTAGAAGCGATATAAACAAGATGTTTTGGCTCAGCCAGATCCTTTATCACTTTATCGCTGAAATACAAAAAACATATATCAGATAAACAAACAAACAGAAATAAAACATCCAAAGATTCATTACACCAAAAGGTTATCCCAGTGTATCACAGTGGTAGAGATAAATACATACATACAATATGATAATCTATAGTTCGACAAAGATATGTCAATGAAGCAGCCTAGTAAAACTAGCACCAAATGGAGCTGATATACGAGGGAAGGTATTACTTTAATCCAGTGTTGGATATTTGCATAAGGTGCAGAAGGAGAGGAAAATCTCCCAAGAGGACAGCCCAAAAGAGGTGGCTGAAAGGAATTATCAAAGTCATAGTTAGTCACATTATATATGTAATGGCCACATATTATGTCATTGCTGTGTTGTCCTTTGTAATTGATCATTTAATCATAGCGTATAGGGGGAGGGGGAAAAAGAACTATACATATACAGTACAGACCAAAAGTTTGGACACACCTTTTCATTCAAAGAGGTTTCTTTATTTTCATGACTATGAAAATTGTAGATTCACTCTGAAGGCATCAAAACTATGAATTAGCACATGTGGAATTATATAATTAACAAAAACGTGTGAAACAACTGAAACTCTGTCTTATAGTCTAGGTTCTTCAAAGTAGCCACCTTTTGCTTTGATTACTGCTTTGCACACTCTTGGCATTCTCTTGATGAGCTTCAAGAGGTAGTCACCGGAAATGGTTTTCACTTCACAGGTGTGCCCTGTCAGGTTTAATAAGTGGGATTTCTTGCCTTATAAATGGGGTTGGGACCATCAGTTGTGTTGTGCAGAAGTCTGGTGGATACACAGCTGATAGTCCTACTGAATAGACTGTTAGAATTTGTATTATGGCAAGAAAAAAGCAGCTGAGTAAAGAAAAATGAGTGGCCATCATTACTTTAAGAAATGAAGGTCAGTCAGTCCAAAAAATTGGGAAAACTTTGAAAGTGTCCCCAAGTGCAATGGCAAAAACCATCAAGCGCTACAAAGAAACTGGCTCACATGAGGACCACCCCAGGAAAGGAAGACCAAGAGTCACCTCTGCTGCAGAGGATAAGTTCATCCGAGTCACCAGCCTCAGAAATCGCAGGTTAACAGCAGCTCAGATTAGAGACCAGGTCAGTGCCACACAGAGTTCTAGCAGCAGACACATCTCTACAACAACTGTTAAGAGGAGACTTTGTGCAGCAGGCCTTCATGGTAAAATGGCTGCTAGGAAACCACTGCTAAGGACAGGCAACAAGCAGAAGAGACTTGTTTGGGCTAAAGAACACAAGGAATGGACATTAGACCAGTGGAAATCTGTGCTTTGATCTGATGAGTCCAAATTTGAGATCTTTGGTTCCAACCACCGTGTCTTTGTGCGACGCAGAAAAGGTGAACGGATGGACTCTACATGCCTGGTTCCCACCGTGAAGCATGGAGGAGGAGGTGTGATGGTGTGGGGGTGCTTTGCTGGTGACACTGTTGGGGATTTATTCAAAATTGAAGGCATACTGAACCAGCATGGCTACCACAGCATCTTGCAGCGGCATGCTATTCCATCAGGTTTGCGGTTAGTTGGACCATCATTTACTGTATTTTTCAACAGGACAATGACCCCAAACACACCTCCAGGCTGTGTAAGGGCTATTTGACCAAGAAGGAGAGTGATGGTGTGCTACGACAGATGACCTGGCCTCCACAGTCACCAGACCTGAACCCAATCGAGATGGTTTGGGATGAGCTGGACTGCAGAGTGAAGGCAAAAGGGTCAACATGTGCTAAGCATCTCTGGGAACTCCTTCAAGACTGTTGGAAGACCATTTCTGGTGACTTCCTCTTGAAGCTCATCAAGAGAATGCCAAGAGTGTGCAAAGCAGTAATCAAAGCAAAAGGTGGCTACTTTGAAGAACCTAGAATATAGGACAGATTTTCAGTTGTTTCACACTTTTTTGTTAATTATATAATTCCACATGTGCTAATTCATAGTTTTGATGCCTTCAGAGTGAATTTACAATTTTCATAGTCATGAAAATAAAGAAAACTATTTGAATGAGAAGGTCTGTCCAAACTTTTGGTCTGTACTGTATATATATTTTTTTTAAGTGCCGTCTTTATGGTGGGCAATAAGTTATAGAACCCTAGAGTGTATATATGGAGAGTTAAAAATTAGAAATTAGCGCCGTCACTAATGGGCAATGAGTTATATGACCTCAGGGTGTACATAAAGAGTTAAACATTAGTGCCATCAGGTAGGACAACATAAGTGCTGCCCACAGTGTACATATTCCCCAATGACATGCCAGAGGTAGCGTACATTAGTAGTGCTGTTTAGTAGGGTAACATACCCAATGTTATGCTTTAGGAAGGAAGCGCTCCCGCGCCTGTCAGTGGTGGTGTCCTGTGCCAGCTCCCGTTCTTGAGCGATTTTTATAAGAGCCTGATGGTAGCGCCAAACCGGAAGTGAAACTCCCGGACCGGAAGTGACGTCGCGCTGTCCTAGTGTGTATACTGCGCAGGCTCAGGGACCTTGTTATTAGACTGGATGTGTATGGCGGTTACCAGGGTTACAGGGAAGGGAGCGTCTCAATAGACTGTGGAGCCTCCTGACCAGAAATGAGGTCACGTTAACCTCATGTTTACAATGCACAGGACAATGGAGTATGTAGCTAACCTAGATGAGTATGGCGGTTATTAGGGTAAGAGACAAGGCAGAGTTGAATCTCCCTGTCATGTTGACACATTCAATTAGGGAATACCTGAAGGATTTACATACATATATATATATATATATCGAGAGAGAATGGGGCATAAAAAATAAAAATAAAAAATAAAATAAAAAATTGGGTATGCAAATTAACTGGAAAATAAAAAATAAAATAGAAAATAAAGTTGGTACATATATAAATAATTAGACAAATTAAAAATATGAAAAGTAAAGATAAAAATAAAATAAAAATAAGTTTTAAAAATAAAAATAAGTTGAGTCCAAGGGGTCGGAGCAAACTCACCTAGGGTGATAGCATATTAGCGAGTCTGCAAAAAAACAGAAAACAAGTTAATAATGTTCATATAAGCCATTCTATCTCTCTATTAAGTCCTCTAGGGGCTAAAGTATCCAGTTTATGTATCCAAAAAGTTTCCCTTTCTTTCAGGAGTTTCACATGATCACCACCCCTTCTTGGACGGGGTACACGCTCAATTACTTGGTACTTTAACTGTGCCACTGAATGACGAAATTTAGAAAAGTGTTTGGGTAATGGTAGCCAATTTTTCTGACACCTGATTGTAGACTTATGGCTAGCAATACGATCCCTTACATGTTGGGTTGTCTCCCCTACATAGAGGAGACCACATGGGCATTTCACTAAGTATATCACAAAATTTGAGTCACACGTGTAGTAGCCACGTATAGGAAAGGATTTACCTTTCCTTGGGTGAGTGATATTATCTGACCTGATCACATTTGAACAGGCCGCACAATTTAGGCAAGAAAATGTGCCAAGACGCCGGGAGGTCAGTAATCTTTGAGTCGTAGCAGGTAGTTTATTACCTATGTCTGCCCTTACCACTTTGTCACGGATATTGGTGGGTCGTTTCGTGCAAATTAGTACTGGAGCTTCAAAGGAATTTATATCCGGGTAGGCTTTAGAGAGAAGAGGCCAGTGTTTTTTGATAATGGAATACACCTTGGGCATAAGTGGATGGAATGTATGGGCAAATGGAACCCTTTCTCTAGGGCATGTTGTGGGTGGAGGAGATGGAGGGGTTAAAATCCGTTTCTTTTCAACTTCAAGTAATCCTGAATTTTTTTGCAATTGTGTCCAGCCTCTTGTTCCGAACGTCATGATCTGACACAATACGTGCTACTCTATTAAATTGTGAACGTGGTAGACTATTTTTGGTGGCCCTCGGGTGGCAACTTGAATAGTGCAATAGGCTATTGCTGTCTGTTGGTTTACAGTATAGGTCCATAGAAAGATTACCCTCACTGTCCTGTAGTACTTGTGTGTCTAGAAAGGGAACCGATTCATTACTAGAGTGTAGCGTGAACTGTAACTCTGGAAAAATCGAGTTAAGGTATAGATGAAAATCATGTAATGATGATGTCGTTCCTGTCCAAACAAAGAAAATATCATCAATATACCGGTGGTATTCTAAAGCGTACTGTGAGAATAAATCATTGGAGAATACATAGGTAGTTTCAAAATGGTTCATATCGGCGTTTGCGTAAGCTGGCTCTATATTCGCGCCCATCGCAGTACCGTACTTCTGTATATAGTAGGTGTCTTCATATAGGAAGTAGTTCTCATATAGCACTAGATTAAGAAGATCTAGACAGAGTTGAATGGAGTCTGAGGACAGGTCCGAAGAGTTTAATAAGAATCTCACAGCTTCAATCCCTTTGTCATAGGTGATTGAGGTGTATAAGCTGTTAACATCCAGAGTGGTGAGGACAATGCCCGGAGTTACTTCGCCTAATTGTTGGATGATATTCAGAAAGTGTCCTGTGTCCAAGAGGAAGGACCTTGTCTGTTTGACCAAAGGTGTAAAGATTTTCTCAAGGAAAACAGATAGTGGAGACAAAATGGAATCCGTGGATGCAACAATTGGTCTGCCCGGTGGATTATGTAGTGATTTACTGTATGTATTTTAGGTAAGATGTAAAAAACAGGTGTGATCGGATGGGGGTTGACGAGAAAGCTGGCTGTTTTTTGATCAATTACCCGGCGGTCTAGATATGTTTTGATAAGATCATTGATCTTATAGGTAATAGTAGATATTGGATCCCTGGGGATAATACCATAGGTGTTGGTATCGGATAGCTGTCTATTGACTTCCCTATTGTAGTCAGTATAGTTCATAACCACTACAGCACCGCCTTTATCAGCCGGCTTGATTATAATATCCTTATTGTTATGAATAGAGGTGAGAGCTTGTTTTTCCGCTGGTGATAAATTAGAGTGAGTGGAGAAGAGACCAAGTTGTGCTTCATGGGAAAGCATTTTGACCTCGCGGTCTACTAACAAAATGAACGTTTCTGTAGCATGATACGTACATGGGGGGCAAAACTTACTCGGATTACGGAGACACCTACTATATACAGAAGTGTGGTACTGTGATGGGCGCGAATATAGCGCCAGCTTACGCAAATGCCTATATGAACCATTTTGAAACTACCTATGTATTCTCCAATGATTTATTCTCACAGTACGCTTTAGAATACCACCGGTATATTGATGATATTTTCTTTGTTTGGACAGGAACGACATCATCATTACATGATTTTCATCTATACCTTAACTTGATTTTTCCAGAGTTACAGTTCACGCTACACTCTAGTACTGAATCGGTTCCCTTTCTAGACACACAAGTACTACAGGACAGTGAGGGTACTATTCAAGTTGCTACCCAAGGGACACCAAAAATAGTCTACCACGTTCACAATTTAATAGAGTAGCTTGTATTGTGTCAGATCATGACGTTCAAGGATAGACACTATCCATCAGGATTACTTGAAGTTGAAAAGAAACGGATTTTAACCCCTCCATCTCCTCCACCCACAACATGCCCTAGAGAAAGGGTTCCATTTGTCCATACATTCCATCCACTTATGCCCAAGGTGTATTCCATTATCAAAAAGCACTGGCCTCTTCTCTCTAAAGTCTACCCGGATATAAATTCCTTTGA
This sequence comes from Dendrobates tinctorius, assembly GCF_039654945.1. NCBI lineage: Eukaryota > Metazoa > Chordata > Amphibia > Anura > Dendrobatidae > Dendrobates > Dendrobates tinctorius. Next base: position 33,588,465 of record NW_027361738.1, read on the forward strand.
AGCTCCAGTACTAATTTGCATTAAGTGACCCACCAATATCCGTAACAAAGTGGTAAGGGCAAACATAGGTAGTAAACTACCTGCTACGACTCAAAGATTACTGGCCTCCCGGCGTCTTGGCACATTTCCTTGCCTAAATTATGCGGCCTGTTCAAATGTGATCAGGTCAGATAATATCACTCACCCAAGGACAGGTAAATCCTTTCCTATACGTGGCTACTACACGTGTGACTCAAATTTTGTGATATACTTAGTGAAATGCCCATGTGGTTTCCTCTATGTAGGGGAGACAACCCAACATGTAAGGGATCGTATTGCTAGCCATAAGTCTACAATCAGGTGTCAGAAAAATTGGCTACCATTACCCGAACACTTTTCTAAATTTCGTCATTCAGTGGCACAGTTAAAGTACCAAGTAATTGAGCGTGTACCCCGTCCAAGAAGGGGTGGTGATCATGTGAAACTCCTGAGAGAAAGGGAAACTTTTTGGATACATAAACTGGATACTTTAGCCCCTACAGGACTTAATAGAGAGATAGACTGGCTTATATGAACATTATTAACTTGTTTTCTGTTTTTTTGCAGACTCGCTAATATGCTATCACCCTAGGTGAGTTTGCTCCACCCCCTTGGACTCAACTTATTTTTATTTTTAAAACTTATTTTTATTTTTATTTTATTTTTATCTTTACTTTTCATATTTTTAATTTGTCTAATTATTTATATATGTACCAACTTTATTTTCTATTTTATTATTTATTTTCCAGTAATTTGCATACCTGAATTTTTATTATTTTATTTTTTATTTTTATTTTTTATGCCCCATTCTCTCTAGATATATATATATATATATGTAAATCCTTCAGGTATTCCCTAATTGAATGTGTCAACATGACAGGGAGATTCAACTCTGCCTTGTCTCTTACCCTAATAACCGCCATACTCATCTAGGTTAGCTACATACTCCATTATCCTGTGCATTGTAAACATGAGGTTAACGTGACCTCATTTCTGGTCAGGAGGCTCCACAGTCTATTGAGACACTCCCTTCCCTGTAACCCTGGTAACCGCCATACACATCCAGTCTAATAACAAGGTCCCTGAGCCTGCGCAGTATACACACTAGGACAGCGCGACGTCACTTCCGGTCCGGGAGTTTCCCTTCCGGTTTGGCGCTACCATCAGGCTCTTATAAAAATCGCTCAAGAACGGGAGCTGGCACAGGACACCACCACTGACAGGCGCGGGAGCGCTTCCTTCCTAAAGCATAACATTGGGTATGTTACCCTCCTAAACAGCACTACTAATGTACGCTACCTCTGGCATGTCATTGGGGAATATGTACACTGTGGGCAGCACTTATGTTGTCCTACCTGATGGCACTAATGTTTAACTCTTTATGTACACCCTCAGGTCATATAACTCATTGCCCATTAGTGACGGCGCTAATTTCTAATTTTTAACTCTCCATATATACACTCTAGGGTTCTATAACTTTTTGCCCACCTTAAGGACGGCACTTAAAAAAAAAAAAATATATATATATATATGTATAATTCTTTTTCCCCCTTCCCCCTATACGCTATGATTAAATGATCAATTACAAAGGACAACACAGCAATGACATAATATGTGGCCATTACATATATAAAGTGACTAACTATGACTTTGATAATTCCTTTCAGCCACCTCTTTTGGGCTGTCCTCTTGGGAGATTTTCCTCTCCTTCTGCACCTTATGCAAATATCCAACACTGGATTAAAGTAATACCTTCCCTCGTATATCAGCTCCATTTGGTGCTAGTTTTACTAGGCTGCTTCATTGACATATCTTTGTCTAACTATAGATTATCATATTGTATGTATGTATTTATCTCTACCACTGTGATACACTGGGATAACCTTTTGGTGTAATGAATCTTTGGATGTTTTATTTCTGTTTGTTTGTATATCTGATATATGTTTTTTGTATTTCAGCGATAAAGTGATAAAGGCTCTGGCTGAGCCGAAACGTCTTGTTTATATCGCTTCTACTGTGTGCTATATATTCTTGTTTGGCTCCCACATGTAATAAAATGAACACCCATTTGCATAAAATCTGTTTGAGTGTGCGGTCAATTAGACTAATTTCCACTTAGAAGATTAGGCACCCAATATATCGGTGACTGAAGCTGCTAGTCGTGCCCCTATGACTGAATGCCAGAGATTGCTGAGAGGACTAAAGTAATAAAGATTTCCCAGACAAGAAAAGAAATGGAGCACTTGGTCTTTCTTGCTGAATGCCTTTAATCCATATTAGATGATATCAACATCTCAATAAAGTACATGGAGACAGGGGATTGAGCAGGTGAATAAGCTTGACTGATGGCGGCCGTTTCGTGCTGGACACGTAGAAGCACAGTAACAGTGCGAAATGGCCATCGTCCATCAGGCTTGTTCACCTGCTCACTCCCCTGTCTCCTGTACACCGCACCATGCACTTTATTGAAATGCTGATATCATCTAATATGGATTAAAGGAATTCAACAAGAAAGACCGGGTGAGTGCTCCATTTCTTTTCTTGTCTAGGAAATAATCTTTATTACTTTACTCCTCTCAGCAATCTCTGGCATTCAGTCATAGGGGCATGACTAGTGGCTTCAGTCACCGCTCAGTAGATGGTGAGTGGCAGCTGTAACTGCGCCTCCGGTACTGGCTGACAGGCGACTGTGTACTGATCCACTGCTGAGCTGGCTATTAGTCAGTGTCAGGGAATGGTTACAGCTGCTGCTCATTGTGTACTGAGTCATCAATGATCTCCCTAAGGCCGGGGTCACACTTGCGAGAAACTCGCATGAGTCTCGTGTCTCTATACCTGGCACTGCCACCGACACTTGGACCAGAGCGCTCAGCTGCATAGAAATATGTGCAGCCGCATGCTCCGCTCCTGAGTGCCGGCGGCAGTGCCAGCTATTGAGACACGAGACTCGTGCGAGTTTCTCGCAAGTGTGACCCCGGCCTAAGACTGAAAACCAGAGGCTGCTGGAAGGAATAAAGGTAATTTCCTCCTGGCAGCAAGGCTTTCAGTTTTGTGGCTGCATAGCTTTAGAATTTTATTAACCTGCAGATTAACCCCATAGCTGCGGGTTTTTGACGTGACAGGTTCTCTTTAATTAACAATTTTTGGTTACGTCTATTTTGGTTACTTGAATGATGGCTAATACCAATGTTCCGGAGGAATGTAAAAAGATTAGCAGTCGAAGCAATATAACAAATTTGACTATGACCCCTACCGCCTTCCCTTAACCCCTTTACCCCCCCAAGCCTGTTTGCACCTTCATGGACAGGCCAAATTTTACAATTCTGACCAGTATCATTTATATGGTAATAACTCTGGAACGCTTCTACTTCTTCTACTGATTCTGAGAATGTTTTTTCATGACATAGTGTACTTTATGATAGTGGTACAATTTCTTCAATTTGACTTGCGTTTATTTGTGAAAAAAATGAAAATTTGGTGAAAATGTTGAAAATTTGGCAATTTTGAAACTTATGATTTTTCTACTTTTAAATCAGATAGTTATGTCACACAAAATAGTTAATAAATAACATTTCCCACATGTCTACTTTACATCAGCACATTTTTTTAAACAGAATTTTTTTTTGTTAGGGTGTTGTAAGAGTTAAAAGTGTTGACCAGTGATTTCTCATTTTTCCAACAAAATTTACAAAACCATTTTTTTATTGACCACATTACAAATAAAGTGACTTTGAGAGGCCTATAAGACAGAAAATACCCAAAAGTGACATCATTATAAAAACTGCACCCCTCAAAGTGCTCAAAACTGCATTCAAGAAGTTTATTAACTCTTCAGGTTCTTCACAGGAAGAAAGGGTAGCAGGAACATTTGCACCATACAATTTGTTGTGCAATCTCTCCCGAGTATGCCGATACCCTGTATTGTTGAGTAAATTACTGTTTGGGTGCACAGCAGGGCTTGGAAGGAAAGGAGAGCCATTTGAGATTTTGAATGTAAAATTTGCTGGAATAATTAGTGAGGGTCGCGTTTGGAGAGCCTCTGATGTACCCAAACAGTGGAAAACACCCACAATGACACCATTTTGGAAACTAGACCCCTCAAGGAATGCATATAGATTGTGGTGAGCACCTTGAACCGCCAAGTGCTTCATAGAAGTTTAAAATGTAGAACCATGAAAATAATTTAAAAAATAATCTCATTTTCCACATAAAAATGTTTTTAAGCAGCAAATTTTAGCCCCAAATTTTGCATTTTCACAAGAGTAACAGAAGAAATTGCACTATACAATTTGTTGTGCAATTTCTTCTGAGTACGCGATACCTCATATGAGGTCAAAAACTACTTTTGTTGTACAGTGCAAAGATCATAAGGGAAGAAGCGCCATATTGGGGTTCAGATTTTTCCTAACTGGTTGGAGGGTGCCATGTCACATTGGCAGCTCCCCTGAGGTGCTAGAACAGCAGAACCCCCATATGTGACCCCATTTTACAAACTACACTTCTCAATGAGGAGTACAGTGATTATATTGACACCATAGGTGTGTAACAGAATTTTATACTGTTGGGCAGTGAAGAAAAAAATAATTACATTTTTACCACCAAAATTTAGTTTTATCCCCAGATTTTACATTTTCACAAGAAGAAATGGGCAAAAATGGCAGCGAAATGTATCCAACAATTTCTACTGAATGTAAACATACCTCATATGTGGCTGTATAGTGCTCTTAGTCATATGTCGAGGCTCAGGAGGGATGGAGTGCTATTTGCCTCTTGGAATGCAGATTTTCCTAGAATACTTTGCACTAAGCATGATCTAACCAACTTGCTAGTTTCTGGTGACCCGAATGTCTTCATGACGACATTGGGTCACAATGGCAATGATCGGACGGCCGTGATGACGTTGCTAGAGCGCCAATCGGAGTGCAGAGGGGGCTCCCTCCATCTGCATGCCTGCAAAATGCTGTGATCGCTAGCGACCGCAGTATTTAGGGGGCTAAAGTTCATGGAGCAGTGCGGGCACCGCTCGTGGCACAGAGTATCGGGTATCAGCTGTCAGAATGAGCTGACACCCAGATGTGATGGCATGCACACAGCCTCTGTGCACGCAAAATCGCCATGACGTATCCATAAGTCCAAGGTCGGTACCTAGCGACCTGGACGTATGGATACATCCAAGGTCGTAAAGAGGTTAAATTATTTTAGCTACAATTATCTTTTCTCACAAAAATTGGATTGAGTAGAGGCATCTCTTCATAAAGAACAAATGGGACACAAGTTCTATGAACCCATATGTACACTGGAAAGAAGAAAGCTTTGCTGTACGATAGAACAAAAAGTTACAGATCATGATTTAAATTCTGAAGGCATACAAAATGGAATTTATCAGAATTTCTTTTTCCTTGATTTTTTTTTTACTTTTTTTTTTAAAGTGTAAACTACCCCACTTCTAGTTAATGTTTAATGACTATGAGGAAATGTGTAGTATAATTTTTGTATGCACTTTTTTAAGTTTTCAGACATATTTAAAACATTTAATGGTTCTAGATGTCTTGACTCTGGATGCATACACACTAGACAAAGAAACTCAATTGAAGATAAACCCCATTGGGTAAGAGTTGTGATTTAACTTTTATGAAATTTTGGTCAGTAGCTGCGTGAGCTGCAGGTGCTATAAATATTTCATCCGGGATCTGGGATATAACTTCAGTATTTTCTGGCAACACAACTGTACAAATGCTCAATACTAAATACATGGATTCGTCTATGCAGCCCTTTGTCAGCTGTTTATTTTTAGAAGGCCGATAAATTATACAACATGCAGTTCGGGGAGATTCTTGAAGAAAGTTTTTGAAAGTGTCTTTGTTGCAGAATTTTGTAAGAGTGTCTGTAACTTCTAAAACATCCATGTGTGAGTGGTAAAGCATCTTTTTTTACTTTGGATTTATCAACAGCAAGGCAAGGAGTGTAAAGTAATGGGAGAGGGAATATGTAGGAAAAAGTATACTTTTTAAAATTAACTTCTAGTGTAAAAAATGCACACTCTAATAAAATGGCAAGTGTGAAAGCAGCTACATTAACCCCTTAAGGATGCAGATTTTAGTACTTTTTAATATACAGTGGGGCAAAAAAGTATTTAGTCAGTCAGCAATAGTGCAAGTTCCACCACTTAAAAAGATGAGAGGCGTCTGTAATTTACATCATAGGTAGACCTCAACTATGGGAGACAAACTGAGAAAAAAAAATCCAGAAAATCACATTGTCTGTTTTTTTTTCATTTTATTTGCATATTATGGTGGAAAATAAGTATTTGGTCAGAAACAAGCAATCAAGATTTCTGGCTCTCACAGACCTGTAACTTCTTCTTTAAGAGTCTCCTCTTTCCTCCACTCATTACCTGTAGTAATGGCACCTGTTTAAACTTTTTATCAGTATAAAAAGACACCTGTGCACACCCTCAAACAGTCTGACTCCAAACTCCACTATGGTGAAGACCAAAGAGCTGTCAAAGGACACCAGAAACAAAATTGTAGCCCTGCACCAGGCTGGGAAGACTGAATCTGCAATAGCCAACCAGCTTGGAGTGAAGAAATCAACTGTGGGAGCAATAATTAGAAAATGGAAGACATACAAGACCACTGATAATCTCCCTCGATCTGGTGCTCCACGCAAAATCCCACCCCGTGGGGTCAGAATGATCACAAGAACGGTGAGCAAAAATCCCAGAACCACGCGGGGGGACCTAGTGAATGAACTGCAGAGAGCTGGGACCAATGTAACAAGGCCTACCATAAGTAACACACTACGCCACCATGGACTCAGATCCTGCAGTGCCAGACGTGTCCCACTGCTTAAGCCTGTACATGTCCGGGCCCGTCTGAAGTTTGCTAGAGAGCATTTGGATGATCCAGAGGAGTTTTGGGAGAATGTCCTATGGTCTGATGAAACCAAACTGGAACTGTTTGGTAGAAACACAACTTGTCGTGTTTGGAGGAAAAAGAATACTGAGTTGCATCCATCAAACACCATACTTACTGTAAAGCATGGTGGTGGAAACATCATGCTTTGGGGCTGTTTCTCTGCAAAGGGGCCAGGACGACTGATCCGGGTACATGAAAGAATGAATGGGGCCATGTATCGTGAGATTTTGAGTGCAAACCTCCTTCCATCAGCAAGGGCATTGAAGATGAAACGTGGCTGGGTCTTTCAACAAGACAATGATCCAAAGCACACTGCCAGGGCAACGAAGGAGTGGCTTCGTAAGAAGCATTTCAAGGTCCTGGAGTGGCCTAGCCAGTCTCCAGATCTCAACCCTATAGAAAACCTTTGGAGGGAGTTGAAAGTCCGTGTTGCCAAGCGAAAAGCCAAAAACATCAGTGCTCTAGAGGAGATCTGCATGGAGGAATGGGCCAACATACCAACAACAGTGTGTGGCAACCTTGTGAAGACTTACAGAAAACGTTTGACCTCTGTCATTGCCAACAAAGGATATATCACAAAGTATTGAGATGAAATTTTGTTTCTGACCAAATACTTATTTTCCACCATAATATGCAAATAAAATGAAAAAAAAACAGACAATGTGATTTTCTGGATTTTTTTTTCTCAGTTTGTCTCCCATAGTTGAGGTCTACCTATGATGTAAATTACAGACGCCTCTCATCTTTTTAAGTGGTGGAACTTGCACTATTGCTGACTGACTAAATACTTTTTTTCCCCACTGTATGTGTGTATGTATGTGTGTGTGTGTGTGTATGTGTGTATGTCCGGGATAGGCATCTGCACCGTCGCAGCTACAGCCACAAAATTTGGCACAGTCGCACGTCTGGACCCCGGGAGCGTCCTAAGCTATGATGTGAGGCGAAATTTTAACCCCGCGCGTTCCAATTCACCAAACAATTTTGCCCCTATCTACATACTGGGGGAAAAAGTGTGCGCGCGTCAAGCCCCGCCCCTCATTGTGATGTCATAATGCCCCTATTTGCATGCTTGGGAAGCAGTGGGTGCGCATCAAGCCCCGCCCCTCATTATGATGTCACAACGGTTGCCATGGCGATGCTGATGTCATCATAGGTCGCAAGCCCTGCCGCCGCTCATTATGATGTCATAATGGTTGACTATGGAATGGAGGATGTGTGATGGGTATATGGGCACTGGACTATGGGATGGAGGATATGTATGACGGGTATATGGGTACGGGACTATGGGATGGAGGATGTGTGATGGGTATATGGGCACGGGCCTATGGGATGGAGGATGTGTGATGGGTATATGGGCACGGGACTATGGAATGGTGGATATGTATGTCGGGTATATGGGTACGGGACTATGGGATGGAGGATGTGTGATGGGTATATGGGCACGGGACTATGGGATGGAGGATATGTTTGACGGGTATATGGGCACAGGACTATGGGATGGCGGATATGTATGGCCGGTATATGGGCACGGGACTATGGGATGGAGGATATGTATGATGGGTATATGGGCACTGGACTATGGGATGGAGGATATGTTTGACGGGTATATGGGCACAGGACTATGGGATGGCGGATAAGTATGATGGGTATATGGGCACTTGACTATGAGATGGAGGATGTGTGATGGTTATATGGGCATGGGACTATGGGATGGAGGATGTGTGATGGGTATATGGGCACTCGACTATGGGATGGAGGATATGTATGATGGGTGTATGGGCACTCGACTATGGGATGGAGGATATGTATGATGGGTATATGGGCACGGGACTATGGGATGGCGGATATGTATAAGGGCACGGGACTATGGGATGGAGGATGTGTGATGGGTATATGGGCACTGGACTATGGGATGGAGGATATGTTTGACGGGTATATGGGCACGGGACTATGGGATGGCGAATATGTATATGGGCACGGGACTATGGGATGGAGGATGTGTGATGGGTATATGGGCACTGGACTATAGGATGGAGGATATGTATGATGGGTATATGGGCACTGGACTATGGGATGGAGGATATGTATGACGGGTATATGGGCATGGGACTATGAGATGACGGATATGTATGATGGGTATATGGGCACAGGACTATGGGATGGAGGACATATATGATGGGTGTATGGGCATGGGACTATGAGATGAAGGATGTGTGATGGGTATATGGACATGGGACTATGGGATGGCGAATATGTATGATGGGTATATGGACATGGGTCTATGGGATGGAGAATATGTATGATGGGTATATGGTCATGGGACTATGAGATGAAGGATGTGTGATAGGTATATGGGCACTCGACTATGGGATGGAGGATATGTATGATGGGTATATGGGCACGGGCCTATGGGATCGTGGATATGTATGATGGGTATATGGACATGGGACTATGGGATGGCGAATATGTATGATGGGTATATGGGCACGGGCCTATGGGATCGTGGATATGTATGATGGGTATATGGGCACGGGACTATGGGATGGAGGATAATTATAATTTTCTATAACTAACCACAGTTAGTTACTATGCCCGGGCAGCGCCAGGCTCTTCAGCTAGTTAAATAAATAAAAAGCAAAAGTGCATCTAAATAGTTCTTAGAAATAATGTATTTGATCAAATATAGCATAAAAGCCGTCCCACCGTCGATAAGGTGACTCTGATCGGGGCGGTCCTACACTGTCTAATATTAAAAGTGTGATGACTTCTGGAGTGGACTCTCTGAGTCATGACACCAGCCAACCCAGGGCAAGCTGAACTACTGAGGACCACCCTCTATACAGGGAGTGTCAGGGGCAGGCGCTGGGGGACAAGGTACCATGACTGCTGGAACCACACGGCCGGCTCACAGAAGACACCAGTGTGTGTCTAGCAAGTTACAACAGGGAATGTGCAGAAAACAGGAACGTGCAAAGCATGGACACGGGCACGCAGGGTATAGGATAGTGCAAGGCGTGTGTGGTGCCCTGCATCTTTACCACCACAAAAGGGTTAAATATGTGCTGTTTTGTATGTGATTTGTGAGGAATGGGAGTTATGCTTTCTCTGCTAGAGACCACAACACACACACGCACAATTTACACCACTCCCTTACTTGTCTGGAGCTTAGAGCTTTGCAGACATGCACTAACTGGGAGGTGGAGGAGTTAAAAGTTGTTGTTTCAGTGAACAAGAAGGAGGAAGAACGTCTTGGAAGCCATGTTAAGACATGTGCTCGATCCAGGAGTGAGAGCTAAAGAAGCTTCAGGGACCAGCCCCTAGACCATCCATGCTTTCAGAGCAGTGTGGTAAGCTAAGAGACTGCATGGGATTATACGACCAGCAGAAAAGTGTTTTCCCTCAGAAATACTGCAAGAACCTGGAATCAGTGAAGTATAGTGCAAGTGGGAACTTGAGCTGCTTCACAAAGGATTCACGCTGCAAGTTGCTGAAGGAGAAACACACAGTGAGTAGAGGCAATACTGGGAAGTTCTAAACTCTGGGAAGCCTTGGTCCCAGAAGGGATTAGAATAGCAGGAAGTTACACTGAGTCACAGCAAAGAAGGAAAGATAACTCCCATTCTCCAGACCAGACTGTAACCTGGTGAGAGTTGTAATATCTCCTCTGAACTGCACCTGAACTACAGTAAATGATAAAGTGACTTTCCTTGTCTCCTGCCTTATTACTCCGTGCCTTCTACTTGCATCACAATCTCTGGGGGTCTGCCCTGGTTGGAGAGGGTTTAACATCTGCACTGCCATCACCATCTACGCCCCCAGGGATCATCTGCAGTGCCAGCTATACTACAGTCGAACACTCCAACTGGCGTCACAAATCACTACATAAACTTTATCCCTAATCAATTCTCCCCTTTTACATGACCGCCTGAGGCCACGGACCGGGTCACTGCCACTGTGATATTTCCCATTGAAGTTAATAGGCTTGGTACCACGTATCCCACGGCCTCTGGGGTGCGTCACGTGTGCACGGGAGTACAGAAGGTTCAGGACAGTACAAGGCGAGTACACGGTAATGTGCAGGATACTGGATAGTGCAAGGTGAGTACATGGGAGGTCTTATGGCGCGCACTGACAAGCACGCCCAGGTGCTGGCAGAGCAGGGCACGTGCAAGGGAGCATGCCTGAGTACTAGGTTAGGCAGAGCGTGTGCTGGGAAGCACGCTTGAGTACAGGGTTAGACAGAGCATGTGCTGAGTAGCACGCCTGGGTACAAAGCAACACGGAAGGTGTGCTAAGAAGCACGACAGGACACAAGGCAGGAGCTGAGTGTGTACTAAGGAGCACAATAGAGCACAGAGCAGAGCGAGTGCTATGGGACACAACAGAGCCCAGAGCCCAGCGTGTGCTATGGAGCTCGACAGGGCACTGAGCAGAGCGTGTGCTAAGGAGCACGACAGAGTACAGAACCGAGGCAGAGCACGTGCTATAGAGCACGTCAGGGCACAGAGCAGAGCGTGTACTAGGAAGCAGAGCACAGTACAGGGGACCTGACTACAGAGAGCGACCGAGCCAGGACCAAGCAGGCCGAGCAGGGAAGCACAACAATAATCAGGCACCTCCCAAAGGAAGAGGCGGCCTGATATAGGGCAAGAGCACTGGGACTTCCTGGTTAGGTCCTCCAGGACCATAGAGACAGCATGGCTGCAGTCAGAGCAAGGAAAGGCGCTCATGTACACTAGCAACACAGTGCAGCCATGGGAATCAAATGTGAGAGGTGCACGTGTGCACTCGACGGGATCCTCGGAGCGGCCACGGCACCGGAAGTGGTGACGTCAGGCGGGGAGTCCCGGTCCCGGGTGAGCGCAGTGTAACAAAAAGCCTTATATTTCAACGTTGACGTCAGTGTGTGAATAAGGGCAGACAAAAGGACTGGGTCCCAACCAGTGGACACCAGCCAGGTGAAGCCTTTAGATACAATTTCCAGCTCAGGAGAGGGAGGCCACACCCAGGCTTGCACAGAATGCAAAAATACAAAGAAAAAAACACAAAAATTTGTATTTGATCAATGTGAACATGCGCTTATGTGCTGCATGTATACCAACTCAAACCAAGCTAAATTTTTGTGTTTTTTTTTCCATGCAGGAACATGGTCTGATAATACAGCTCCTGGCCAGGGGAGAAAGCAAAAGAGAGTATACAGACATTACAGTAGGAGATCCTAGCTAAATTCTTTCTTTGAAGTAAAACATGGTTTAAAAACAGGCAATTAAATATTTTACCTCACAACAAGAATCAGATGTGATACCGTGCTTTGCTATTTGTGTTTTATTTTCCATCCTCCCCTGCCCAGGAGCTGTAGTATGATCAGACTATGTTTCTGCACTGTCAGACATGGCCATTAATTACACAATACACAGCAGGGGCACATTTATAAGATTATCTCAGCACAGGAACATTTTATTCCTCTTGATGAAGTACTGAGAGAAAATGTACGTTGGGGCGGTGGGGATGCTTTTATAATCTAAATCCTATGTAAGTAATGCTCTCATGCTGTAATCTATCTGGCTAAACGGTGATGGATGTTTTACCCCATATACTATTACTCTTGCTGATTTACATGATGTGATAAGCACTTTACTATGCTCTAGCTGCACTATTTAGCATGCCCCAATATTTACTGTCCAGTCGTTTGCTTGTTTGTTTCTATTATGTTTTTATATATGTTATATTAACCCCTTCACGACATGTCCCGTACTAGTACTGCACATGTCATGTCTCCCCTTTGATGCGGGCTCCGGCGGTGAGCCCACCTCTTTCCCATGACATGTCAGCTGTTTTGAATAGCTGACATGTGCTCGCAATAGCCGCGAGTGGAATCGCGATCCACCCGTGGCTATTAACCCATTAAATGCCGCTGTCAAACTCTGACAGCGGCATTTGATGCGCTCTTCTGGCCATAGGGCCAGAAATCCACCCACCTGTGATCGCGGGTCAGCGGTTCATTGGCATGACAACCAAAGGTCACCAGGAGACCTCTATGGTTGTCACTGTTAGCGCCACCCAGTCGTAAGAAAGGGAGCAAAAAACAGAAACACAAAAATGAAAAAGGGCTTCATCATGAAGGGGTGGAATAAAATGATTTTTTTAATGGTTATATAATCCTTGGTTATCTATTTAACCTTTTTTGTGCTTAGTGTTACATTAGTTTAATGAGTTATATGAGTTTAATTACCCAAGATTTATTTCAATTTTTTTTATTTCGTGTTGCCTAATTACTTACTGATAGTTTGGATTTTACATTTTTCTTCGTTTTTTAGTAGTCTATCCATTATGTACGAAGTGACAATATAATATCAATTTGAACATGACTCCAAGAAAAAAAAATTATGATTGCTAAAAGCTGGTAATTTTAGAAAGTGACAAATTTCTACAATTATTTTAATGCCACTTAAAATCTTCTTTCTGAATGTTTTTTCTGCTATCAAAAGGTCATTTTGTTATATTTTAAAAATCTCTATTACTGAAGACAATTCCCAAATGTTGACTAGATGTGTCTAACATGGTATATATGATTCTTATGTATTCAAGCACTGCCTGCGGAGAAAGAGTAAGATGCCAACCACTATCAGTGAATTACAGATGAAATATCCCGCTAGTACAAATCATGGAAAATATAGGAATTCAATTGTAAACTAACTTTTACTGGTTCTATATTAAAAATAGATATATAGAAAAGGTACAGAAAATTGTAAAACCATGATGTAAAATAGATGAAGTCAGAAAAACTATAAAGTAATGTTAATACTCAATTCACATTTATTACTTTACACAGAGGTTTGGAAAAGAAGACTGAGAAGTAGTCAACAGGGCGGGTCTCAGTATGCTTCTCCCCTCACAGCTCTGCTGGACTGACAGGGCTTTCCCTCTGTGTAATAAAATGATACAATCTATATAAAAACAAGAGTTTAGGTAGTTCAGGAGCGATCAGGAGTTACAATCTAATTGAAACCCATTGGCTACCAAAGCAATATCTTCATCAGGGCCCCCAACAATCTCAAATATTTAAAGGGAACCTGTCATGTCTGATAACATTATTTTGCAGGTTAATTGCGTTATGAATGTGCCTGGCTGTACTGAAAGTGCGACACCCCAGGGAAAATGAATTTTATTCTTGAGGGAGCCAGTGGCCTTAAGTCATGCAGGCGTGCTGTCACGGCTACTATATGGAGGATGGCAGCTACAAGCACATCTTGGAACTTGGACTGACTGCCTGCTATCCAGTGCATTAGGGCAGAGCCGACTGTCAGTCCAAGTGCCAGGGCATGCTTACAGCCATAGCTCACAGTCATATAATGAGCTATGACTGTACCCACACATGACTGAAAGCCATTGGCTCCCAGGAGGAATTAAGCTAATTTTCTCCCGAGTGCCACACTTTCAGTACAGAGACTGGGCCACTTCATAATGCTATTAACCTGCAGTTTAGCACTGTATTGGACCTGATGGGTTCCGTATAATGGTGATAGTCTAGGTGACTGCACCCACCATTGTTATACCCCGTGTCCTGGCTGTTAGCATGCCCATTCTGTCGTGATCGATGTCCTGCTTGGCAGAACTGGTACTGTACTTATGTCAAATGCCCATGTCATCTTGCAGTGGTTAGTGGGCACACACAAATTGGCCCATTTGTGCATTAAGTACCTCAATTGTATAAGTATATTCTACAATGAGTAAACTGCATTACTTCTATATATATTGTAAGTTTTCATATATCTTGGCACATACAGTGCGGTGCTGTATGTTTTCTATATGTAAGGCCGATTGGGCATACTAACACCGAAGCCATTGTGACTCTTCACCACATTAGCACCCCCCAGATGACTCTTCGTGAGAGATTTATGCACAGCACGCACTATTTTATAATTTAGTGGATGTTGCTAGCACTAATAAATGTCTATCCAAGGATAGGCTCGCCCTTAAGCTCTTCTTGATGGATTTTGGGAATTAGGGGAATGTCTGTACAAGGCTTTAGGAAGCAAATCCTCAGTGACTTGAAGAAGATAAGTATTGGTGGCTTTTGTTCTTTAAAGGTGGGTATGATGGAGTGAACCAGCAGCCAACCCTCAGGTATATTTTCAATTTTACTAGGCCTTACCCTGTGTTCCAAATATCCTATGTTTTTATACAGGTGCTTCTCGCACTAGGAAGCCTTTGCAGGTGTTTTTTGTTAATTTTTCTAATTTACTGATATAATGACTTTTGCGTTTTCATTGGCTGTAAACCATAATCATCAACATTAACAGAAATAAACACGTGAAATAGATCACTCTGTAATGACTCTATATAATATATGAGTTTCACTTTTTGTATTGAAGAACTGAAATAAATTAACTTTTTGATGATATTCTAATTTTGTGAAAAGCACCTGTAGTAAAATGTTTGCTGTATGTACAAGAATTTCTTTTTATAAATTGTTGGGATTCTTAATATATCTTTATATAATTCATAAATGCGAGATCTTGTTTCATTTGTTGGTATTTATTCAATTATATAGATGACTGGACCGTACAATACAAGCATTTTTTATCATCCACCTTTTGTGTCTCCCCTATTTCCTCAAAAATTCTAAGCTTGCGATCAGGGCCCTCATTCCTCTTGGTATCTGTGTTGATCTATGTGTTTTTGTTATGCTGTAATGTCTTTTATTGTCTGTACAAGTCCCCTCTATTATGTAAAGTTTTCACGATTCATTTTTGGATCTGTGGCAGATCTGGCTTGTCATATTCACTTTTTTTCCTTTCAGGCCATGGTTGGAGGTTAAAGTTATCCCCCCCCCGACCAACTGAGCTGGATACAGGAACTTTCTGGTGCAGTGGTGCTTCAGCTGAATGCTGTGATCTGATGCCTTACTCTGTTGTGCGATGCCTTGCAGCAGAGAAAGCTAAGTGTTGTATTTTTGTTCTTCATTCCCTTGTGGTGTCTGTCTTACCTTACCTTGTGTTGTCTTAGTGCAGCGGTGGGACCAGTGTCTTCACTTGCCAGTTTCCTACTTAAGGATAGGAGCAGGGCAAGTGAGGGATTAGGTATCCTGGTCGGCGACGGGGTGAAAAAACCCATATGGGGACGATAGGAAGCTCAGGGCACATCCTTAGGTGAGTGCAGGAGGTGTCCATTCCCCCGTTCCCAATCGACAGGGCCTACCGCTGTTATTGTGTCCCTGGTATTTCCCTGGTGTTTCCTGGTGTGTATTTTTGTTCTGCCATTTAGTGACCGACCGATTGGTGGATCATGTCATGCTAGGACAGTCACTTTGTGACAAAAGTGCTGCGGAATACGTTGGCGCTATAGAAATAAAGTTATTATTATTATATTTTTCCATAGTCCCATGTAATAAACCACAGTGGTCGTTCCTCAGATGTCAGATACTTATTGTAGTGCTTTATATAGATGGTGTAGTAGATCAACACTGTAAGATGATCTTTTATTTTGCACATACAGTATGATAATAAATTATTCCAAAGGCTTAAACTTATTGTTTGCATGTCCCAGCTACAGATGCCACTGTTCTATCTGTACAACACTCATAGAGAAGTATGGGAATATGTCATCCTTGCACATGTTTTAGCTTTGTTGGGCTATGCCAGGGGAACACATAAAATGAAGCTTTTCTAAGTAAAATATGCCAACTTTATTAACATAATTCATGAAAGCTGCTCTGAACATTCAATCCACTTTGGTACTTTCCATCTTGAGTTGTTTTCTTTTTACAAGGATTCGTCTCCAACTGATGCAGTGCCACAGAGGTAAGGCATAGAAGACTTTGAAATTAAGCAGCTTTACCTTTCAAGAGTCAAGAATATTTGAATGTCAAAGAGGTAGCTGCTACAAAAAATCTGAAGCTCAAGGTGTCACAATGGTGCTGCTAATGTATCATTAATCATTGAGCCTTTATGGTTCCACAAAAAGCTTTTTCACTTGATATTAGAGATGAGAAAATCTGACGAGATTAGAATTCAACAAATCATGCAAATTTTACTGGGAAATTTGATTTGCTTTGAATTTATTCTCCGCAAATTGAATGTCCCTTGTTATGCTCTAGGGTGTGGAAATATCCTAGGGCATAATAAACATAAGATGTTGAAAAAAATCCACAACTGATACAAAGTTCACCGATCAACTCTGCTGCCCACTATCCCACGTGCGGTCCTGAATGCATCTTCTTACTGCCACTGTGTGCTGCATCTTCACACAAGGCTGTGAATAGATCGCCCTTTGTGAAGTCGGGCGCACAATATTACAATGCATATGTGCAGAGATGTCCCAGGCCTAGCTGGACATTTTAAGCTGGGACTTCAAGCCGCGACCAGGCCAAGGACGTCTCTGCACATGCACGTTGTAAAACCGCAATAGTGTCACGACATGCACTGTAATCTTACGATGAGTACTCTTCGCCGGAAGAAACCCCCTTCCCATTTCATCCTATGAGCAATGGCTCCATGTGGAAGAGAAATGTAGCAAGTCCGGGGAATGAAAATGATTGCAAAATAATAGCAAAAATTGCAGTAAAAAAGAATGTACTTAGCACATAGTGTCAAGGTGAAAATATATTTTCTTATATAACTTTTATACTTTTATACTGTGAAACAATAAGTTTTTCCTAATTGCTTGCTAATGCAAATGTAACTGTATTAAAGATGGCTGCCAGTGTTCACTTTCACTTAAATTCAGTGTCTAAAGAGTTAAGTTAAGTTTCATTTTTCCTAAAAAAAGATAACTCAGGAATGTGAAGAAGAAGTAACCATCGGGAGACTTTTTGACGAATCAGAGAGAGACTGGACACTAGATGTATACTGCATAAACCCCGCCTAATGCACGCCTTCCCCTAACACTCAATATAGTATTGTGTATTTGTAAATAAAGCCAGTTGTTGTACTGCTCCTGACAGGTGTGGATGCGGGACATTAGCTAAGACTGAATCAGCTGCGTGTCTGAGTCATTCTTAATTGGTACCAGATGTTTTGCGCTCGCACAATGATTTGGAATGACTGGTGAATGAGGATTTATTGTCGTTTACGACCCCGACAATTTGGAGCCCAACGGGGGGCGTGGACAGTGATCCGAGGCTCCTCTGGACCCATGCCTGGATGTCTGTGGATGATACCTGTAGTGGCTGACCTCGAGGACTGATCACCCTCCAAAACACGGTAAGTGAGATCATATACACTGTATGTGTCACACTTGCTAGTGTCTCAGCCGTTATTGGTTTGTCTGTGGTCTCCTTGGGTCTGAGGGGTGACCGGTCGAGTGGTGAGACTGAGTGCGATCCTGTGCCACGCTCTGAACCAGCAACTGAGAGACGTCGCATTCTGCGCGTCCTCGTGTACACCACACCTCCTCCACCGGTCATTGTACTCCATTTAACCACCCTACCCGTGACTATTGTCTAGTAGTGAAGTGGAGTGATAAATTGAGCTAGTTGCAGATTGTGGGGCAACTTAGAGGAAGGGATAGGAGATGCAGCCTCTGTGATATTGTACCAGCTAGGTAATTAAGACGTCCCGAGAAGGGACCACCTGTATTTCTGTGGAGGGCTCTCACTAGGAGACCGCCTCCCGACTGTTGGAATATCGTGGCAGGATAATCTGTTAATCACTGCTGTTCAAGGTTAGGGAAAGGAAATATTGAGCGCGAGGCTCTTTTCCTAGTACGTCGAACGTGAGGCTCCGTACTGTGGAACATCAGTGTTGATATCGCTACCAGTGGTTTTTCTGCAGAGAACCATAGTATTCTGTAAGAGTCATGCTGCGTATCTTAAAGCAGAAGAAGTCTGTGCCCCACAAGTTAGATGAGGATGCTGTGGAGGTCAAGGCAATAGTAGCGTCACGGGAAGGCAAGAAGGCAGTCAAGAATGTTGAGAGATTGTATAAGCATGTAGGATTGCCCTCGTCAGGGAGATTACAGCCGGCTATGTGGCATAATCTCATAGAGAACAAACGAGGCATGTTTAAAGATAAAGGATTGTTAGAACAAGCACAAGCTCATCTGCGAGTTGCGCGAGGCTTGAAGAATGAAGGATGGAAAGAGATTGATGGGGAAGGAGGATCAGACAATGCGGAACCTGTGTTTGGTTATAAAATGCCTTTGAACTGTGATCTTATAGATTGTAAAATGGCCGCCGTGCCACTGATGATGAAAATGCAGTCCCAACCACCGCCCTATAATGGCGACAAGACGAGCTCTCCAGAAGCGTGGGTGTGTCCTGTTTGTGGCGTGCAGAATCCAACCTGGGTGGAAACCTGCCGTGTGTGTGGGGCGGGCCGTCCTTGGGGTTCCGCCCAGACCATGGACGGAAGTGGGGCATGCCACGCCTCCACCGGCAGCCATCTTGGTGCACCCGGAATTCCTCCCCAGCCACTATGTCCGCTGGTAACACTTTTCGGCGAGTACTATCAGGGACCACCACTTCCTGAGAAACCTCCGGCACCGACCGATGCTGTTCCCACCTCTAATGTTCCTGTTTCTGTTCCAGCCTCTGGGCCTAGTCTCCCGGTGCAACCCACTGTGATATTTGTAAATACACCTGGTCAAGGTCCCTTCACTCTTGATGCCCTGACCGGCAGTACGGCTTTCCGGTCCGTAATGCGTATGAGGCGCCAAGCTATCGGAGATGATGAGGGATCAGAAGATTCTGACAATCAGGTTGCTACAATTCCCCCTGCCCCGCCACTGCTATTAGGTCCGTTCGAATCCCCCCGGCCCGGAAGGAGCCCACTACCTACCCCTCTCAACAAATCCTCTAGGTTGTCCCATGACCCTGAAATCTGGTTCCCCTGTCATTCACGCTATTACATCACACCTCAGGGCTCCCAGGTTCTTTTCTCAGTGGGGTATGGGGACATAGTTACCCACCAGGTAGGAGCCATAGTGAACCCAGCTAACTCTACCCTGTCGCATAGAGGTGGTTTGGCCCAACAGATAGCTAAAAAGGGAGGCCCAGCCATAACCCAAGAGTGTCAGGCCTACCTTACCAATTATGGCCCCTTGCATCCAGGAGACGCTATGTCCACCCAGGGAGGGAATTTGCCCTGTGATATAGTGTTACACACTGCAGGCCCTATATATGATTACAGGACACCCGAGCATTGCCGTACAATATTGCAGACCGCCTTACAGACAGTGCTTATCTTTGCAGGACGGCTAGGGAGAGATACACTTCCTCGTAGAACTTTGGCTATACCATTGATATCTTCAGGACTCTTTGGATACCCACTGGGCCCCTGTATGAAGGAACACGTTGAAGTCATCAAGAATTGTCTCCAATCAACCCCAGATCTCGATTTACAAGAAGTTAGGATCGTCTGTTACCATGAATCCGGATTAGAGGGCATCATGCCCTTGGTAGCTGAATACATGATACCACTGATGCACACAGGTATAAAGCCCCTGGATGAGGTAATACCCACAGCACCCCCAACTGCCCCGAAGGATGAGGCAGTGACACATGACGAAGAAGAAGAAGGGCTGAAGCTGAAATACAAACCCTTCACTCCGGTACAAATTGATGCTATTGTTAACAAGTTACCTGACCCGGACAAATTTCCCATGCAGTATGTAAGGAAACTGGAACAGACTAGGAGCATCTACGGGGCTACATGGTCTGATCTATCAGGCATCACCTCAATCAAAGCCTCCGAATATTTTCTCCCCACCATCATGAAGGAATTGGACCCCACTAAAGCAGGACCTCTCAACAAGTTCAAGTCTGGAAAGGAGTTTATCGCTCAACTCACAAAGTGGGCCCAGGATCGTCTCTGTGACGAAGCAGGATCAATACAGGATATACAACAAGAATCTGGTGAAGCTGTGGAGAAATACGCTGCCAGACTAACTATGCAGTTTGAAGACTTGGGTTATTCAACTCATGTGAAGACGCAGGCAGCCTTGTTGGTCCGTGCTTTTATTGATGGTCTGGAAGATCCACTGAAGGATAAGGTCATGAAGCTTCGTCCCGAATTACCTGATGGTCCCCTAAAACAGGCCCTCACTGTTGTGAAGAGTTATCAGAAAATGCTTCAAAGGGAAGAAAAAGAAGCAGAGAAGGAAGCACAGAAGGACAAAGGCAAGAAGAAACCAGCCATGTATATGGCAGAAGCCTCAGAAGTACCTGTTATGGTGTATCAGGCTCAGGATCGGTATGGATCACCACGCTTGAGGCCGAGAGGGTCCCAGGGCCAAAACTACAGGGACAGACCAGTTCGTGATGACCAAGGGAGACCTCTGTGTTGGGAGTGTGCCAGCCCTGGTCATATGAGAAGAAGTTGTCCTCGCAGGGGGCACCCTCAGAGACCTCTTCCTCCTCCACACTCATGAAGTTCAGGCCAACCGGTGCCCACTTTTCCCGCCACCTGTACTTCCTCGTCTTGTGGTACAGTGACCCTGGAAGTGGACAATCAACCTCTCAAGTTCTTAGTGGACACTGGGGCGGCCACCTCTGTTATCTCTTCATCTCAGCTGCCTCCTACAATCTCCCTGTCTTCAGATTTCCTCACATGTATTGGAGTTGAAGGTCAACAAACCTCATCACCACTCACTGTTCCCGTCCCAGCTGGCCCATTCTCTGGTGTCTTTGCCAAATTTCTGGTGTCTGAAACCTGCCCCGTCAACCTTCTAGGAGCTGACCTCCTTCAAAGGCTTCACGCTACCATCATCTTCGGTGATCAAGGGATGGAATTGCAATTACAAGATCCTGCCTCACAACAAGGCACTGAAGATCATTGTGTCCTTAAGGCTTTCCCTCTGATGATGGTGACTCTACAAATGACACCTTCCCCGGATTTGCCCAATCTACCTACCACTCTGTGGTCAACTGGACCTGAGGATGTGGGTCTGCTCAAAGTGCCTCCAGTAAAAGTCCACCTCAAACCTGGGCACCCATACCCCAGACTACCTCAGTATCCGCTTAAGGCTGCCCAAGAGCGGAGCCTTGGAGTTCAGATTACCTCCCTCTTACATTCTGGAGTGCTAATCAGATGTGTTTCACCCTGTAACACACCCCTGTTTCCAGTGAAGAAGAAGACAGCTCCTGGAGACCCTCCGAAGTACAGACTTGTACAGGACCTCAGAGCAGTCAATTCAGCCACCATCTTGGAAACTCCTGTGGTACCCAACCCAAACACCTTGCTTTCTCAAGTGCCTACTTCAGCAACACTCTTCACCGTTATTGACCTGGCTAATGCTTTCTTCAGTGTCCCGCTTCATGAAGACTCACAGTTTTTATTTGCCTTCACGTTTCAAGGATCTCAGCTGACCTGGACCAGGACACCACAGGGTGCCCAGAACTCCCCTAACCAGTTCATTCATGCTATGAAGATGACCCTGGATCCGTGGGTGTTACAGAATCTTCATGTCACGCTTCTCCAGTATGTTGATGACCTACTCCTCTGTGGAACTGAAGAGAATCTGTTTGCTGCTTCTGAGTCCTTGCTCCTTTTTCTTCATTCTGCCAACTGCAAAGTCTCAAAGGCCAAGGTCCAGTGGTGCAAAGAGAAAGTCGTCTTCCTCGGTCACTGCATCTCTCAAGGCTCGAGACACCTCACCGAGGACAGAAAACATGCAATCGAGGATATCCCTTATCCAAAGACATACTCTGCTATGCAGTCTTTCTTAGGACTCATTACCTACTGCAGACAGTGGATTCCGGATGCTTCAAGACTCATGCAACCTTTGTATGATTGCCTCAAGACTGGAGGACCGGACTGGGATCATGCTGAAAATCCGTATATCTATGCTCAGCAAAAGGACTGTTTCCTGGCTCTCAAGGAAGCTGTTGTCAGCGCCCCTGCTCTGGGTCTCCCTGACTACACTCAGCCGTTTCATCTCTTTGTTTCAGAATCTGAAGGACATGCCTCTGGTGTGCTGGCACAGAAACATGCTGATCGTTTCCGTCCTCTGGCCTACTACTCAGCCAGGCTAGACCCTGTTGCCAGAACTGCTCCTTCCTGCCTCAAGGCTGTGCATGCAGCCCATGTTCTTCTGGATAAGTCTGCTGACATAGCACTTGGTCATGACTTGGTCATTCAAGCTGGACATGATCTCTCTGCTGTCCTCCAACAAACATCTCCTAAGCATCTAACGAGCCAAAGACATCTCAGACTTCAGTGCTCTCTACTTCTGCCCTCCAACATCACCTTCCAGAAATGTACTACCATCAACCCAGCCACTTTGCTTCCACATTCTAGGGGGGAGTTCCCTGACGGGTATAAGGACTTACCAGACGGGAGGTCACCTGATGACCCGCATGACTGTGTAAAAGCACTGGAACAAGAAGCCTCTGCACCACAAAATGTGGTAACTCAAGAACTTCTCAACCCTGATTTGCAACTATGGACTGATGGATCTCGATTTGCAGACTCTTATGGCAAGTTCCACACTGGATATGCGGTCACCACTGAAACAGATTTGCTCCCCGTGGTCCTATACCATATCAGACACACCCCACAGGGAAAACACGGCCTGACTCCCTTTGAGATTCTTTTTGGTGCTCCACCTAAAATAGGAGACATTAGGCCACAAGAGTTGTCTGAGACAAATGATAAAGTTGTACAATTTGTGATTGCATTGTCTAAGGAACTGTCTAACACCCACTCTACAGTTTCTGCTTCTCTTCCAGAATCCACAGGTGACGTGGTCCATGACTTTGTGCCAGGAGACCTGGTGTATGTGAAAAAGTTTGTGCGCAGAGATTGTCTCCAGCCGAGATTTGAAGGACCCCACACGGTGATCCTGGTCACCCCCACTGCAGTAAAACTTGAAGGAAAGAGTACCTGGATTCATGCTTCACACTGTAAAAGAGACCGAACCAGTGTTTAGTCACAGTAGTGACTGAAGGGAAATGTTGCTGTTGTTTTTGACCTTGGGACTGGGGGCCATCCTCGCCCCTACCTCTTCGGCCCCTATTGTAAATAAGAATTCTGGTCCCTTTATTCTCTGGGTAAACCTGACAGCCCCGGTGAATATCTGGCGATTTGATTTCTGTGATGTAGTCAAGTGCCTTGAGACTGAACGGGTGGTAGAGGGGATCATCCAGTTCTATATGTGTGTTACCAGACAAGACAACAATAATTGTCATTATTGGACAGATGCTGCCTGGAGTACGGGGAATGATTGGGGATATAAACCTAGCGAAGCCATGTTCCCCAAGGATGGGACGGGTAGGAGTCTTCGTGAGAGAATGCATCTAACAGCCCTTCTGCAACCATTTAGGGGCTGTAAATGGGGTAGAAGCTGTCGCCCCCTTCTCCTAAATCTTGAAAGCCCTCAATCTGCTGATCTGCAGACGTTCGTACTAGGAAGGCATTATAATTATGTATTTAGTGCTGGACCTTATGCGTATTTAGGCCATATACGGCTTCAGGATATTAGCTTCAGACCAACCAAGGCCCCCGTTACCAGTACACCTAAAATAGGCCCAGGTGAGCGTTTGCAAAATGTAGTTAATGAAGTGATCCCCATTCCAGGTCTCAGTTGGCAAGAGGTTTTCTCCATAGAAACACAAACAGCCCCAAGGAAAAATTTGTGGTTAGAATGGGTGAGGTACAATGTAAAAGTCCAGAATATCTCTGTAGGATGTATTGCTTGTGCTGCTGCGAATACACACCTATACACACATGCATTGCTTTTCCCTGATGACAACACCACTGCCTGTGTCATGAATTTGTTGAAAGGTTTGAAGCCCACTGATTGCCCAGATTACGTCCCACTAATTCATAAGGAACCCAAACTAAAGGTCCCAGGAGAAGTAACTGTATTAGCTGACAATTACACCTGCTATAATTCCCACGACACCACAGGTACACCAGTAGGGATCTTCGAGACAGGTTTCTGCAAAGAGAATAGTTCTCTAGATACTGACTTGTTAATCAAACATACACAATATATGTATGACATTTATTGGTTATGTGGAGATGGTAAGCTCCGTCCTAGGTTGCCAAATGCCTGGACAGGCCAATGCACCCTTGTTAAACTAGCTATGCAGTTCAAGATTCTACCCTGGGATCCAAAGATACCTGATGAACCTACCAGGAAAAGGAGAAGCCTCGATCAGCTCCATATGAGTTATGAAGAAGATCCACTAGTATATATTGATGCTATTGGAGTGCCAAGGGGGGTGCCTGACCAATTTAAAGCCCAGAACCAGATCTATGCTGGCTTTGCTTCTATAATCCCACAGGTGCAGATTAATAAAAATGTTGAATGGATCAATTACATATATTACAGTGAACAAAGGTTTGTCAATTTCAGCCAAGATGCCTTCCAAGGTATAGTTGAAGAATTGGGCCCTAACACTAGGATGACACTCCAAAATCGACTAGCCCTTGATATGATATTAGCTGAGAAAGGAGGAGTTTGTGGGATGGTGGGAGAGGAGTGTTGTACCTATATCCCTCAGAACTCTGGAGTGAATGGAAAAACCATGATAGCCCTTAAAAAGATAACTGGGTTAGCAGCAGAATTGAAAACTAATGCTGGAGTAGACACATCTTTCTTTTCCGGCTGGTTGGGTGGACTCAAGGGATTCCTTCAACAAGCTTGTATAGTACTGATTGCCCTCCTTGTAATTGGATCGATAACTCTTTGTTGTGTTATTCCCTTGTATAAAAAGGTTATTGCCAAAGCAACTCCGACTGGCACCTTCCTCAATCAAGAAGTAGACCCACCAGAGTACTGATTTAGGGGAGATCCCTAAGTATATTCCCCTCAAGAGAGTAGACAAAACCCCCCATTCTCAGATGATGTTAAGAGACTTAGTTTAGGGACAGCGGGAGAACTCCATGTGAGGTTAGTGAAGGGTTCAGCTGCCTGGAGGCCTCTCGCTAGGGGAGAGCTTCTGAGGTGTCTGGATGAAGAAATCCACCTCCCCTTTTCCCATCGCATGGACAGTCTCGAAGGATCTTTCATTAAGGGAAAAACTTAGTGTTTAGGGGGGATTGTCAAGGTGAAAATATATTTTCTTATATAACTTTTATACTTTTATACTGTGAAACAATAAGTTTTTCCTAATTGCTTGCTAATGCAAATGTAACTGTATTAAAGATGGCTGCCAGTGTTCACTTTCACTTAAATTCAGTGTCTAAAGAGTTAAGTTAAGTTTCATTTTTCCTAAAAAAAGATAACTCAGGAATGTGAAGAAGAAGTAACCATCGGGAGACTTTTTGACGAATCAGAGAGAGACTGGACACTAGATGTATACTGCATAAACCCCGCCTAATGCACGCCTTCCCCTAACACTCAATATAGTATTGTGTATTTGTAAATAAAGCCAGTTGTTGTACTGCTCCTGACAGGTGTGGATGCGGGACATTAGCTAAGACTGAATCAGCTGCGTGTCTGAGTCATTCTTAATTGGTACCAGATGTTTTGCGCTCGCACAATGATTTGGAATGACTGGTGAATGAGGATTTATTGTCGTTTACGACCCCGACAATAGTATTACAATAAATCTTTTTCTATAGTTCTATTTTTGTAGTTGGCACCAGTTCACACTAGTTTGAATGTGCAGGTCATTTTCTTCTATTTGCATCAAGACTTTTTTGACATGTGCACTCCTACTCCCATCAGTCTCATATGATTTTAACTAGTTAGGCGGTTCCTTCCTGCCCTGTAAATTGTAAGCGTCTCGCCCAGGAGAGGTGTCATATCAGGGCAGGGACCCAACAATAAAGGTGGCTGTTTGGCCAATACATGTGAGCCCAACCGTAGGTAATAAGTAACAATTTCTTACACCTATCTTGTGCCATTTCTCATATTACAAATGGACCTTTGGACAACCTCAAGTTACATGGCCTAGGTGTGACTTCTAACTTTTCAGGTTGTTGCCCTTAAATGTTGGACCAAGTACAATGCTCGTTCATCAGTACTTTTGCTTTCTGCCCAGATGTGACTTGTGAATGGCTAACTCCTTCATATCATTTCCTTTACTTGTGCTGAATATGGTTGGATAATACCATTGCTGGAAATGGTCTGTAACAAATCACTTCTGTTGAATGGATTACTTGCACCATGTGAAGCTTATCTGCTTGATCAAAAGGCAAGAAGATCTTCCTTATGTTGGCAGAAAGCCTGACAAAATTTTATACCTTGCAGTGTGTACCAATAGCACAATGCAATACTTTTCCTTCTATATCCATTGTGTCCTGTATTTGTCGAGTATTCCGTATTTGTCTAAATTTGCAGAGAATCCATTGTAGTAAATACTGTATGCAGAAATGTCTCTATAGGATAATCTGCCATGTGTTCCACCGTTAAGGCGCCAATGTGCAGATTAATTCTGATACAGTTTGCAGGAAGTATGAGAATGTCGTCAATCTGTCATGGATTTTCAAGAGCATCACAAATGATTTCAAGCTAAATTGGTCCAAAACCATTTGCAGCATGGAGCACTCATCCTACACATTTTTTTCGTAATGTTTGATGAGAATCTAAATTGTAAAAACTATTTCCCATCTGGAGTGTACATTTCTCGCTTCGCTTTTTTTCCTCGATTACTAAAGCCATCTCTGCCAAGTTCTGCTAGGGTCTTGGCTCCAGTACTCACGTGGGACATGTAATAACATTTTCCATAATGCTCTCAAATAGAAATTGATCTGTTTGATGACAAATATCTGCAATGACATTTCAAGGGCAGGAAATATTTTTCTTCGATTCCTTAAAATTTTACACGGAAAATTACAATGCGGTTATGCAGATTGAAACTTTGCAGATGACTGACCTCTAAACCTTGAGGTTTCCAAAGTGCCTCAGGTCTAGGGATAATTGAGATATTGTGGTATCATGGGGAGAAATATTTTTATGCATTACATTAGCTACATATGAAAACCTGTGCAGCATTTCTAAAACCTGAGAAGTGCCACAGTGCAATAAAAAAGGAAGGGGGGGACTTCTTACCCAAATAGGTCCTGATATACCACGTGTATAGCAGCCCCTTCCTGAGGAAGCCCACATGAAACGCGCATCGGGGCTGCTATACACGTGGTATATCAGGACCTATTTGGGTAAGAAGTCCCCCCCTTCCTTTTTTATTGCACTGTGGCACTTTATTTGATTTTTGTGGAGTTGTTTAGACTAGTTTGAGCTGTTATAAATATTGGACTTTTTCCACTCCTCCTTTTTTCCTTTTAGTCTGCTCTATATGAGTAGTCCTATAAACTATGACACTATAGGAATATGTTCTTTTATATCTAGGGGTGTGAGAATACCCAGTCCTTTAATTAATACTATATACCACATACTGTACTACTGTCTATTTCCTTTATTGAACAAATTGTTGTCCATAAACATTTTAAGTGTATTTTTATATACTTTATGCAAATGATAATAAAATTGTCAATTTTTTGAAAATTCTTAACAGCTTTGTGTACTCTTTTTCTCTATGGTTGATACTCATAGACTGTTGGCATCTCCCAAGCACTGACCTCTGTCCTTCATCCCAGAAATCCCAGCATCGGAAGTGATGGGGGAGCAATCCTCTGTCCTCAACTGTAGTGCAATAGTCTACCTCACATCACAACCACATCATGCTCTCCGCAACACATCCACAGTGGTGACACAGCCATCACATGCCCCCCACATCACCCCTGACTTAGGAATACTGTGACATAAAAAGTCTACAGTCGTGTGCAAGAGTGTAAGTATATGTGTGTGTAACTACAGTATGTGTATATATGTATATGTATGTTAGCCCACACACAAACCTAAGTTTCTGTAGAACAGTGTAATGCACCCCTCAGCTGCTGCAGAACTTTATTATACATCTCAGTTACTGCAGAACCTCATAATACACACCCCATCTGCTGCAGAAGATCATAATCAACACCTCATCTACTGTAGAACTTCGTAATACACACCTCAGCTGCTTCAGAACATCATAATAAACACCACAACTGCTATAGAACATCATAACACCTCAGATACTGTAGATGATAATAAACACCTCAGCTACTGTACAACTTCATAATACATACTTCAGCTGCTGCAGAACCTCATAATACGTCTTAGCTGTTATTGTTGCAATACATTGATAGAATGACTTATTTCCAAATTGAGGGATTACATGGTGATCTGGAGATAGCAGTGTATAATGGATGACACTGAGGCTTTCAGTGGTAATGTCACAACTCTGTTGTTGGGTGTCCCAGGACCAAAGGCTCCTTCCCTGTCCCTAAAGCTAGGGGCGCTCTAGCTCACCCTGTTTCCCGGATTACTTCTGATGGTGAAGACGCAGAGGCCACGTACCTTGTCTTAGCTCCCGAATCCGTCCTCTGTCTGTATCCTTCCCTCACCCAGGAAAGAAGGGGTAGTGTACCGTAATACACCAACCAGACGAACAAGGTAATACGAACAGGGATAAAGAAAAATACCAATCATACAAATATGCACACAAATAATGGAGGTAAATGCCGGGAAGTGGAGGATGGGATAAAACCAAAGTAGGAGAAGGAGGGGGATTAGCACAAACCCAAAACCTAGCACCATAACTCCACCAAACGCCTTCTGAAACAACAACCAACAACCTCCCTCTATTAACCATGCAGCATAAGCTTGCTCTGGCAAAATATTCTAGCCAGGGTCCAGATTATATATGATAAGGAAGTGGCTAACAGTGAACAGCTGAGAGCCTTAATGCAAGTAAGTTTCCAATAGCTCTCAACTGAGCAGATTAACCCCTGCACTGCTAAAAAAATCTCCACTGTTTGATATGAAGGTGAAGTGTTTCTAAACAGTGCTGGAGTAGAAGAAATCAGACATTGCGGTCTTCTGGCTCCTCTTTGTCATGGTACACCCATGACAGTTTTCCCCCCTTCTACGAGAGAACTCCGGAACCTCAGAACCGGGTTTATCAGGGTGTGTCACGTGAAAAGACCGGATGAGCCTGGCCGGATGGATGTCAAATGCTGGTACCCACATCCTCTCTTCATGACCGTATCCCTTCCAGTGTACCAGATACTGAAGCGACTGACAAATTAAGTGAGAATCAACGGTCTTAGCTATTTGAAATTCCAAATTTCCATCCACAATGACCGTAGATGGTGTTAGTAGTGATGGTACAGAGGATGCAATGCATTTTTTCAGTAGAGATTGATGAAACACATTATGAATCCTAAAGGTGGGTGGCAAAGCAAGGTGGAATGCTACAGGATTGAAGATGGTCACAATACTGTATTATAAGGACCAATGATCCTGGGACCCAGTTTCCAAGAGGGAACCTTCAACTTAATGTTCCTTGATGAAACCACACCAAGTCAGTATTAGACAGATGCCGAACCCATCAAACATCTCCAAACAGACTCAGTCTTATATTTGGACCCATCTTCCTCAAATAATCAAGAGCCCCTTGCCACACAGACGTAATTGATGATGAAAATGTTCTTCAGGTATTCCAAAAGAACAATTCCTATTAAATGAGCTGAATGGAGGATGAAACCTGCATGCCCTGAAGAACAGGGACTTACCAGTAATCTCATGACAATGATTATTTACCGCAAATTCAACTACAGGTAAATAGGTAACTCAATCCTCCTGATTCTCAGACACAAAACACCTAAGATAATTTTCAAGATTCTGGTTAACTTGTTCAATTTGCCCATTAGACTGCGGTTGAAATGCTGAAGAGAACAACAGATGGATCCCCAAACGAGTGCAAAACACCCTCCAAAATTTGGCATTAATCTACACCCTCCGGTCAGAAACAATATAGGGATCCCATGTAATTATACAATCTCTCTGACGAAAATTTGTGCCACGGTCTTGCCATTAAGCGGGTAAAGCGGGTAGCACAATGAAAGGTGACACTTTACTGAATCTGTCCACCACCACCAAAAGTACAGTATACCTGCCGACATGGGTAGATCAGTGATAGGTAGATAAGTAAGTCCAATGTCTACTGGAAATCGCCAGTGCTTGGAGAGACCCAGATGGATGAGTATGAGAGGTTTTAGAATGCGCACAGACACTGCAGGCGGCTGCATACTCCAGGACATCCTGATGTACCCCTGACCACCAAAATTGCTGAGTAAGAAGATCTGTTGTGGCTTTATTACATGGATGTCCAGCCACTATCGAATTATGATGTTCACTATGATGTTCACTAAGAACTCTCAGACAGAGATTCACAGGTACAAACAGTTTACCTAATGGACAGGCAGCACCGGTGTCCCCCTGAGCCTCCACAACCTTTCACTCAAGATCGTAGCATATAGACGTAATAAACATCCCTTTTTGTAGTATAGGAATTGGTTAAAAATTATCTCTACCCCCAGGAAAACAACGAGATAAGGCATCTGAATATTCTTGTTCCCAAGCCTATATGTAGCAATAAAGTTAAACTTGGTGACGAACAATGCCCATCTTGCCTGTCTAGGTGTTAGACGTTTCGCAGACTCGAGATTTACCAGATTCTTATGATCCGTGATTACCATAACCGGAGGAACTGCCCCCTCCAGAAAATGACACCACTCTTCAAAGCCCCACTTGAATGCCAAGAGTTCCCTATTACCAATGTCATAAATTTTCCCCAAAAATGACAGTTTCTTTTTAGAAAAGTACACGCATGGACACCATTTATCAGGAGACGCACCGTGTGACAATGCAGCCCCCACCCACACTTCAGACTCGTCAACTTCTACAAAAAATGGCTGAGTGATGTCAGGCTGTATGAAAATTGGCAAAGATGCAAAACAATCTTTCAAGGTATCAAATGCTGCCCTGGCTGGACTGGACCATTTGGAAAATTCTGTCTCTTTCCTGGTCATTTCCGTCAGAGGTTTGGCCACTACCAAAAGTTTTTGATGAACTTACGATAGTAGTTGGCGAAACCCCAAAACGATTTTAACGCCTTAAAATCCTCAGGACGATGCCAATCTAGTACCAACCGGACTCTCTCTGGATCCATGTGAAATCTGGTGGATGATAAAACATATCCTAGAAAAAGGATCTCCTCACCGGACTCTCTCTGGATCCATGAGAAATCTGGTGGATGATAAAACATATCCTAGAAAAAGGATCTCCTCAACCGAGAACATACTGTGGCTTGTCCCCCATGACTGATTAGCAGCTTTCTGTCAACACACAGTGTACACAGAAAGCTGTCAATCAGTGATGGGGTAGAGTTACTCAAGCCTCAACATTCTGAGCTCTCCTAGTTTTGCAGCAGAAAAAAGTGTGATTCTATCATAACTGCTGCACCCAGTAAACTAACTTATACACCGCTGGAATCAGGGTCTTTGTCCCTACATCATAATATCGTCAAATTATGTAGAAAAAACCTACTGACAGATTTCTTATGTATGTATTGGCACAACATTTAATTCTTAGGCTTATGTTACACATTGGTTTCAGAAATGGTGAATGGGTAACGAAACACATTCTTACATCTTCTAGATTAGTTTCCCAATCAACATCCAAACCAAAAAACATCCTTGGTTTCATTTTACCAGATCTAGTAAAGCATTTTAAATTCACATGAATTGTGTACAACTGAATTAAATTGTCAGTGTGTACAATAAGCATTACAATAAGTCAGATCACATTATGTCAAATCAGGTACAGGTACAGAAAGTGACAGCAGACAATGTCCTCTGGTTTTCTTTTTGCCCTGTGAAGCATTTCTGTCACTTTTATAATTAATAAAATAATTACAAAGTTATTTTTGTGACAGCAGTGTCTCTAACATTGTGCTTCCCTAATTGGATTTGTCTCTTGGAGTCAAGCACATGACATCTCCCATGTTGGTAGTGATAAGCCAAATTTATTTCTTACATCAGTCAAGAAGAGAGACTGTAAGAAAGGGCTTTAGGAAAAGTAAAGTATAGAGGATGCTAATATATTTCTCGGTTAACACTTGGGGTTTTTCTAGTTGCTCTGCCTTTTCTGATCAATTAAAATGAAAGAGAAGGAAGATCAGTGGAATAATGATGGCTTTCATAGTAACTCTTTGAATGGGAACTGTGCTTTCAATAAACTTTGCATAAATCAATGGTACATACAAATATAAGAAACTTTGCAATATATAACTTCAGGATTATGCTTTTTTCTCCTCTTATGAGTTACTTTTTCTCCTCCATCCTGCCTTCTGAAGTTGTCATCCACTCTGAAAAAACAGCTCAGCTCAGTCTCACTCAAGTCAAGAAGGACTACTAGTACAATGACGGGTATAAACATTGCGGAGGGTGTGCAAACGTGAAGAGCAGAAAGAGTAACATACAGAGGGAGACACAGAAAGATCATGCTGAGCTTTCTAACATGTCTTTTGCTTCATCCCAGAGCTGGATTCACATCTGCAGTGCTCAGTACCACTTTATAATTTCCTATGTGTGCTGTGTAAGGCAGACATCGCTATAGCTAGTCTCTTCCCACCAACTCAGAGTTACTTGCAACAAATATATATATTCTGCACACTTTCAAAGTAAGGATGTTGTGGAGGATGGTGATTTCCCAATCTGCATGCTAGGATCTCTGACATCATGTCCTCCATACCTGAAACTGAATCTTTCAAATATTGAATCTTTTGTGCTTCCTCCATCTACTGACTTAATTAAACCAAAGTTTGAGCTTGTGGTTCTATCATAACTCATTGGATTAAGATTATTATTGACTCAGATGTTATGTCCCTTTTTCTAGTGACTCACTTGCATGTGCATTTCAAAATCACCACAAGAACAGCGCGAAAATCTGCCCATATTTTTGGAAATGTCCAAAACTCTTATTGTTGCTTTGATTCATTCTCGTCTTCGTTAACGCAAATCTGTTATCCAGAAGTGCCTTCAACCTATTCTGAAGATTTTATGTCCACGAAGCTGGATCCTTTTCCAATATTTTATCATTGTTCCTGACCCTGGCAGTGACATTGCTCTGTGCTCTGGACTGAATTGAGAAATGATGGTGAGCTGGTTCCCATATAACTGCTCATCTTTCGGTCGAACTCCTACACCATTGTGTATACCCTGTGCCAATCACTTCACTGGTTTCCTGTTCACCTTAGATTTCAATCTAAGACATATCATTGTCACCCACAAGTCTCCACAGCACTGTACTGCCCTATACGTTCTCCTGCATCTCTGTACCACAATACAATGATCTAAGAGAACATTTACACTGGCCGATTATCAAGAACAAGCATTCTTAGGAAGGCTTGCTTCCCAATAATCAGCCAGTGTAAGCAGACCGCCAATTACCTAATGAATTAGCAAAACGCTCTTTTGTTGGGTATAATGAATTGTAATGTTTCTTAAAAATAATTGTTCTTGACACCGCATGTTAACAGGACATGTGCTACCAAGAATAATGACTTCCTATGTGCACAAGAAGACCTGTTACCGATCCTTGTACGTGCATCAGATGTTCTTTAAGTGATTACTGATTGGCAAATGTGTAACCGACCAGCAGTCATTTAATGGCCAACAGTCGTTGATTGTAAATATACCTTAAGACTATCATCTCTTTGTGGTGCTAAAGTTCTCCAGAATCTACTTTCAAGAACAATCATAATCATTCCCAACATCCACTTTTATGCATTGCCTAAACCAAAATTATTTTAGATTGGCATATCACATTCCCTAAACTAACTACCCCTCATTTAACTTCTTGAACATTATTTTTCAGAATGTGACACTCCTGTGAACAGTATCTTCCACAATTAACCCCTTAAGGACCAAGCCACTTTGTTGGTTAATGACCAGGCCTTAATTTTGAAATCTGACCACTGTCAATTCATGTGGCTATAACTCTGGAATGGTTCAATGGATCCCACTGATTTGGAGATTGTTTGTTTATTCGTGACATTTTGTACTTTATGATAGTGGTAAAATTTCTTCAAAATTTCTTGTGTTTATTTGTGAAAAAAATTTAAATTTGGCAAAAAATTTTAAAATTTCATAATTTTCAAACTTTTAATTTTCGTGCCCCTAAATCAGAACGTTTTGTCACACAAAATAGTTACCGTATGTACTCGAGTATAAGCTGACCCGAGTATAAGCCGAGGCCTCTAATTTTGCCATGGAAAACTGGCTAAGCTTAAAGGGGTTGTCCGGGCTTTTCACATAATCTTAGTACATATCTGGGCTGCAGAATTATGACAATAGGTAATTTACTTTCTATCACTAGTTTGCACGGTTTTCCAGATATTTTGAACAGAACGTCCAAGGGGGGGGGTGTTATGGCATTGAAATGAGAACTAGTCGTAACCTCCTACTCTACTCCAAACATGCCCTCTATAGCAACAACCCCACCCTCCATAGCTACAGGCCCTCCCCATCCACATGAAGAAGCCCTCATCACACAGTAACAAATCCTCCCTCTCTAGCAGCCTCACTGCAGAGAGCAGCTGCTCCTCCCCCAGACACACATCATCCTGTATTCTGGGACAGGCTGCTCCCATCAGTATTTGTGTCATTAGAGACACAGTGCTCACACATACACTGCACCAAATCTGCTGCTGTGTGAAGACATCAGTGACACAGAGCTGTCTCATTCACATAGCAGAGGCTTTGTCACACAACACATAACATCAGTGACTGCCATCTGCTGTGCAGATTAGAAGCTGCAGACCCCCATCACTGGCCATCACACAGTCTGTTCTCACTGCTTCCAGCAGCCTGGGACAGTGAGGGAAGGAATTACTGATAATGAGTTATGTATTGTAATCATGGAGTGGCCCAGAATACAGGACGATTTTCCCTCCTCACTAGATTCACTTTCCATAGATTACTGTTCAGCATGTGTCTGGGGGAGGAGCAGCTGCTCTCTGCAGTGAGGCTGCTAGAGGGGGAGGATTTGCTACTGTGTGATGAGGGCTTCTTCATGTGGATGGGGAGGGCCTGTAGCTATGGAGGGTGGGGTTGTTGCTATAGAGGGCATATTTGGAGTAGAGTAGGAGGTTACAACTAGTTCTCATTTCAATGCCATAACACCTCCCCTGGACGTTCTGTTCAGAATATCTAGAAAACCGTGCAAACTAGTGACAGAAAGTAAATTACTTATTGTCATAATTCTGCAGCCCAGATATGTACTAAGATTATGTGAAAAGCCGGGACAACCCCTTTAAGCTTAGCCAGTTTTCCGTGGCAAAATTAAAGGCCTCGGCTTATACTCGGGTCGGCTTATCCCTGTCCAGCTCTGTGTGGCTTTCCCCCCTCCCAGTACACGTGGCTTGGCTCCCCCTTCTATGTATGGCTCAGCTCCCTGTCCTCCCCTGTGCTCCTCCGTGCTTCCAATGCCCTCTGTGCAGCCCCCATCCTCCTCCATGCTGCCACCGTCCTCCTCCATGCTGCCCCATCCTCCTCCGTGCTGCACCTGTCCCCCGTGCTTCCAATGCCTTCTGTGCAGCCCCATCCTCCTCCATGCTTCCCCTGTCCTTCCCCAGTCCTCCTCTGTGCTGCCCTTGTCCTCCTCCGTGCAGCCCCCATCCTGCCCCATCCTCCTCCTTCATACTCACCCTGCTGTGCCATTGCTGAACATCCCTGCATCCTCCATTGTCCAGCACTGATAGCTTCTTCCTGCCTTCAGAGGTCACATGGTACTGCTCATTAAGCTCATGAATATGCTTCCACGCCCATGGGCATCCATATTCATGAGCTTAATGAGCGGTACCATGTGACCGCTGAAGGCAGGAAGAAGCTGTCAGCGCTGGGACAAGGAGGATGCAGGGGACGTTCAGGGAAGCACGGGAGGGGTGAGTATGACTTCCCAGCCACCGGCTCCTGCCATCGCTCCCCCTCCCCCCACTGCTTTCTGCTGAATGACTCGTGTATAAGCCGAGGGGGCATTTTCAGCACAAAAAAGTGCTGAAAATCTCGGCTTATACACAAGTATATACGGTAATAAATAACATTTCCCACATGTCTACTTTACATCAGCACATTTTTTTAAACTTTTTTTTGTTAGGAAGTTAAAACTTGATCAGCAATTTCTCATTTTTCCAACAAAATTTACAAAACAATTTTTTTTAGGGACCACCTCACATTTGAAGTCACTTTGGGGGCCTATATAACAGAAAATACCCAAAAGTGACACTCTAAAAACTGCACCCCTCAAGGTGTTAAAAACCCCATTTTAAAAGTTATTAACCCTTTAGGTGCTTGCAATGTGGAAGAAAAAATGAACATTTAACTTTTTTTTCACAAAAATTTTACTTCGGACACAATTTTTAATTATTTTGTCAAGGGTATCATGAGGAAATGAACCACAATATTTGTTGTGCAAATTCTCCTGAGTACACCGACACCTCATGTGTGGAGGAAGACCACTCTTTAGGCGCATGGCAGGACCAGGAAGGGAAAGAGAAAGGTTTGACTTTTTGAACATAAAATTGACTGGAATCGAGAGTGAATGCCATGTCACTTTTAGAGAGCCCCTGATGTGCCTAAACAGTGGAATCCCCCCACAAGTGATACCTAGACCCCTCAAGGAACTAATCTAGATGTGTGGTGAGCATCTTGAACCACTAGGTGCTTTCTAGAATTTTATAACAGAGCTAAGAAACTTAAAAAAAACACATTTTTCCTCAAAAAATTTTCTTTTAGCTCCAAATGTTTTTATTTGGAGAAAATGGACCCCAAAATTTCTTTTATTGGGAACACTTTTCATAATGTTTGTGATCACATTTATCCAGCGCTCTACGCTGAGCACATACTTTAGGGTTTCCATCTAAATCTCCGAGCTACGTGACAGATGAAACCCCTGAGGGATCCATTCACTATAATGAGGCAGCAGAGTTCCTCTGGACTCCATCTGGCCTCTGTTCAGCATTGTCCTTCCTTTCAGAGGTGCACAAAACTATGGTGGAATGCATTTTAATGAACGCTGAAAAATACGGACACCGCCGGATCACAGGTCCTATGGCGTTCACAGTGCCTCCATCTGCCTCATTATAGGGAATCTTCTGCCAATGGATCTGTCTGAATCACATATTTCAGAGATTTACATGGAAACCCTGATGCAAGCGCTCAGCATAGAGTGCAGGATAAATGTGCGCCAGGCCTTACGGCGATCTTTGGGAGGTAGAGTGAACAAATCCACAGCAGGTGAAGAATTGGTTTTATTTATTTTTTACACCATTTCTTGTGCGGTATATATTATTAGGCGACTTTATTCTTTGGGTCGGTGCGATTACAGCGATACCAGATTTATATCCTTTTTCTTATGTTTAGCTTCTGTCACACACTTAAGACAACTTTTTTTTTGCAAGAAGAAGCTTTTGCATTGCCATATTTTGAGAGCTATAATTTTTCCATATTTCAGAGTCATGAGAGGTCTTTTTTTTTTGCGGAACAAGCTGACTTTTTTATTCGTACCATTTTCGGGCACATGACATTTTTTGTTCGCTTTCTACTCTGATTTTTGTGAAGGCAGAATTAACAAAAACCAGCAATTCAGAAATTGTTTTTTTTTCCTCTGTTCTGTGTGTGGTAAAATTGATAAATCAGTTTTATTCTTCGGGTCAGTACAATTACAGTGATGCCACATTCATATCTTTTTTAATGTTTTGGCGTTTTTACACAATAAAAACTTTTACAGAAAAAAATAATTATTTTTCCATTGCTTTATTCTGAGAGCTATAACTTTTATTTTTCTGCTGATGGAGCTGTATGGCAACTTTTGTTTGTGGGAAAAGATGGCGTTTTCAGTTATACTATTTTTATTACCTTTCGTCTTTTTGATCGCGTTTTATTCCACTTTTTCCAAGCGGTATAATGTGCGCCTTCTTTTGTGCTTTTTTTACGGCGTTCATTGAAGGGGTTAACTAGTGTGACACTTCTATAGAATCAGACTGTTCCGGACGTGGGAATACCAAACGTGTACTTTTTTAAATTTTTTTTACATAAAAAATGTGTATTTATTAGTGGATTACTATTATTTTGTAATTTTTAAAAAATGTTTTCTTTTTTACCTAGTCCCTTTATGGCACTTTCACTTTTTCACTTTGATTTAAAGGGAATCTGTCACCTTTTTTGGCCTTGCAGCTTCCGGCAGACATCGGGGGCTTATCTACAGCATTCTGTAATGCTGTAGATAACCCCCCGATGTAACCTGAAAGAGAAGAAAAAGACCGAGGTGGGCGGTCCGGTCCGATGGGTGTCGCCGTCCCTTCCTCTTCTCCCGTCCTGTAATGGCTCCGGCGCAGGCGCATTGCTCTGCCCTGGACAGAGGCAGAGCAATGCGCCTCTGGGCAGAGGCCCAGAGCAACAGGGCAGAGCAATGCGCCTGCGCCGGAGCCATTACAGGACGGGAGAAGAGGACGTCATCGCATGAAGAAGGGAGGCGCCGGATGGGATGGCGACACCCATCGGACCGGACTGCCCACATCGGTGAGTATAATATAACGTGTTTTTCTTCTCTTTCAGGTTACATCGGGGGCTTATCTACAGCATTACAGAGTGCTGTAGATAAGCCCCCGATGTCTATGCCGGCAGCTGCAAGGCCAAAAAAAGGGTGACAGATTCCCTTTAAGGTATGATGCATTGCATTATAGTGAAGGTTCTGGAGTGGCCATCTCAGTCTCCTGATTTCAATATCATTGAGCCACTCTGGAGAGATCTCAAGTGCGCAGTTCATGCTAGACAGCCCAGGAATTTACAGGAACTGGAGGCTTTTTGCCAAGAAGAGTTTGCAGCTTTACCATCTGAGAAAATGAAGAACCTTATCCACAACTACCACAAAAGACTGCAAGCGGTCGTTGATGTTAAAGGGGGCAATACACGGTGTTAAGAAATGGGGTATGTGAACTTTTGATCAGGATCATTTGGATGTTTCGGGTCCTTATGATTCAAAAAGAGAAAACACAGTAGTTTGACAATAAATGGCTTCACCCAACCACTCACCATGAGTGGAGAAAAATTTTGGTATTATCATTCATATTCTCTGAAAAAAGGCCAAGAAAGCAAAAATTCTGTGGGGGTATGTAAACTTTTGAGCACAAGTGTATGTTTGAGTCCCTGCGCCTGCATGTCTTGGTGCTGTTAAACAATCCCTGCTTGTGTTGCGGCTGCCTAACAAACAGGTAATCCCTACATGTGTTGCGGCTGTCTAACATCTGCGAGACATGCAGCCATGGAGACGTGAACATATTATTTGAGCGCGCCAAAGACACTCGGTCAGCACACGAGCATGCTTGGATAGACCTTATCACTTATCACTTTTGCTCATCACTAGCTCTGACACATTAGATCCAAACATATTGTGCAGGCTGAAGACAAAACTCTGTTTAGAGCACCAGAGCCACCTAGTGGCTTTAGAAACTAGGAAGGGAGATAGTGAATTTAAAGTGAATGAGTACCACACTACAACAAAGCACAGAATTGATAGCATAAACTTAAAAAGCAAAAATATATGCATACCAATAACAATTGCAATTGCAGTGCACTGCATGAATATTGCGGACATTCATTTAGTATTACAAATATACATACAAATGTAAATACCTGTATACCTGTATATACAATTATACATATATTATTTTTTGATTTATATTTGTATGTATATAGCGTACATAAATTAAAAAAAATAGGCAGCATATCCAAAATAGTGAAAAAAAGTAAGGATCATTATATTTAGCAACTCCAGCTACGTTTTAGCTTTCTTTATGGAGCCTTCCCCAAGCAGTGCTCCATTTAATTAATACTTTGTACAAAAGTATTTGTTGGTGAAGACAACTTCAAGTCACCTCCAACATGTATAACCCAGTCATTTGCATTGCTCAGGTGTGATTTTAGCCCATTGTTCCACACACTCTTCAAATCCTGAATGTCCCGTGGGATCCTTCTGTGAACTCTGAGCGTTAGTTCGTTCCATAAATTTTCTATAGGATTCAGGTCAGGCGATTGGCTGGTCTATTCTAGCAGCTTTCTCTGAAACCAATTGAGAGTTTCCTTGGCTATGCGTTTGGCATCTTGGTATATGGCAGCAGATTTTTATCAAGAATGTCTCACCATATTTGTCGATTCAATTACATGAAGTTTGCCAATGCCATATGCTAAAAAAAGCCCCACATCATGATGTTCTCACCTCCAAACTTCACAGTTGATATGGAGTTTTGGGGTGATATGCAGTGACTTCTGGCCTTCAACCATGGTGTGTATTATGGCATCCAAAGAGCTCAATTTTGTTCGCATCTGACTAGACTATTTTCTCCCAGTATTTCACATTCTTGTCTAAATGCTGTTGAGCAAACTTTATATGCACGTGAACATATTTTTTTGTCAGCAATGTTGCCTTGCCTGCTGAGCGTGCATACAGGCCATGGTGGTTG
The DNA here is from genome assembly GCF_039654945.1 of Dendrobates tinctorius. NCBI lineage: Eukaryota > Metazoa > Chordata > Amphibia > Anura > Dendrobatidae > Dendrobates > Dendrobates tinctorius. The sequence goes on from NW_027361738.1 coordinate 33,629,697, forward strand.
AGTGCATTACTTATTGTTATCTTTGAAGCAATTGTACCTTCTCATTCCAGGTCTTTCTGTAGCTTTTCACAGGTGGTTCTTGGCTCTTGGACAACTCTACTGATAATTCTTTTCACTCCTCTGTCTGAAACCTAGAGGGGAGCACCTGGTTGTGGATTTTTTATGTTGAAATTATGTTTTTTTTACTTCTGGATTATGGCCCTAACAGTGCTCAGTGGAGCCTTCATTAGTTTAGAAATTCTTTTGTAACCAGTTCCATCAGTGTGTTTTGCAGCAATAAGGTTCCAAAGGTCTTGGGACAGCTCACTGGTTTTACCTATTATGAGATGTTTCTTGTGTGGCACTTTGGTGATGAGACCCCTTTTTAATGGACATCAGTTGGACCAGCTGATATTATTTTCTAATTACTGATAGATTTCAGCTGATGTCATGACTTTCTATGGCTTTTTGCACCTCTCTTTCTTCATGTGTTCAATACTTTTTCCCTGTGTCATTTCTTATTATTACAAATAATTTATGGACATTTATGATTTGATTTCTTTGCCTGTGAGGATTACGTGTGTTGTTACTGATATCTGGTAAGAATTTCATGTCAATAACATCTTTAAAAATATATTTACTTTGAAAGTTGGTGACGTGTTCAATTCAATACTCATTGTACCCGCTATATACAGTGTATATATATATATATATATATGTATATATATACACACAGTACAGACCAAAAGTTTGGACACACCTTCTCATTCAAAGAGTTTTCTTTATTTTCATGACTATGAAAATTGTAGATTCACTCTGAAGGCATCAAAACTATGAATTAACACATGTGGAATTATATAATTAACAAAAAAGTGTGAAACAACTGAAAATATGTCTTATATTCTAGGTTCTTCAAAGTAGCCACCTTTTGCTTTGATTTCTGCTTTGCACACTCTTGGCATTCTCTAGATGAGCTTCAAGAGGTTGAAATTGCAACATTGAAATTGCAACACCAAACACTTTAATGATAAGCAAGTTATGATTAATGGAAACAAAATATTCAAAACATCTCAATTGACTCATTTTCGAGTATGATCTTCATACCCAGAAATCTCAGAACTTACATGCTTTGGCTTCGATCAATGAGGTTATTAATGGTTGTCTGGGAAATGTTCTGCCACTCTGAATGCACTTGGGAAAATCATCAAAAACTTCCTTTGCAATTGCCGACGAATAACACCACAGATGTGCTTGATGGGAGGCAAGTTTGGAGACAACAATTCAATGTAATGCTAAGCTATTGGTGTATCTTGAATGACGACTAGGAGAGTCCAGCTACCATATTATGCCACCCAACAACATACTCATAGAGCTGGTGTGACTTTCCTTGTGAAGGTGTTCTATTGACCTTATGCCACCGCTCTCAAAATCTATCATTGTGCATAGCAAGACAGCATAGGAGGTCTATATTCTTAAGAGATGAGTCCCGCTTTTGTCTTGGATTTAAAGATAGCCGAAGATTTGACTGAAGGCCATCTGATCAACACAATGACGGGGACTTCACAAGGGAATGTCACACTTGTCCTACTACTGGAATTATGGTGTGGCATAATGTATGGTAGCTGAGCCACCACGACTGCTGGGACCAGATGGCTGGTTCAGGGGGACATTATGGGAGTGTCTGACGACCAGGGGCAAGCAGGAAACAAGACAAGACAAGAGGTAAGTGCAAGGTATCTTCATTAAGATCTTCAGGATCACATTCAGTGCAAACGTGAAAACAAGCAAAACGTGCAAGGTGCGCGTGTGGGCACGCCAAGGTCCATAGCATAGTATGCGCCAGGTGGCACACCTAGGTACAGGTAAAGGCACAATGGCATCGGACTCTGGGCCACTGGCAACAATCGACATGATCAAGGCATCAGGCTGCGGACATCAGCTTCGGACATCAGGCCGCAGTCATCCAGCTTACGATCTCTGACAGCGATCGGCAGGTTCCGGGCATCCGGCAGGCAAACCAGGGTTCAGGCAAGGAGGCACGACAGATATCCAGGCATGGTGCGTGTTAGGGAACACGCCAAGGTCCAAGGCTAGGTGCAAGACAAGGTGCGTGTGTAGGGGACACGCCAGGGTTCACAAAACATGACAGGGTGCGTGTGAAGAGACACGCCAAAGCACAAGGTACAAGACAGAGTGCGTGTGTAGAGACACACCAAGGCACAAGACAGAGTGCGTGTATAGAGACACGCCAAAGGCACAAGGTAACAAATCAGAGTCCTGTGCGTGCAGAGAGACACGCCAGGGTCAGGGTTCAAGGCAGGGTGCGTGCTAGGAGCCACGCCAGGGACAGAGTACGAGAACAGGGTTAGGACCTGTGCGTGCAAGAGGGCACGACAGGATACATGGCAAAACCTGCACGTACTATTAAAGAAGCACGGGGAGGTATGCCATGGGCAGGCAAGGGCCTGTGCGTGCTTTAGAGAGCACGGAAAGCACAGTGTGGAAACAGCGTGAAGTGCCAGGAAGCACAGAGAGCATGGCTGGGGCACTGGCTAGCTGATCGGGCTGCGGCACTGACAGACGGGCAAGACTCCAGCGAACCCGACTGAGGCATGGCAGGCGACACAGCTGTCACTGACCGACGAGCACGGCTGAGGCACAAGCAGAAGGCTAGGAAGGCCAGGCACATGCAAAGGGCAGATGAAGCAACAAGGCAAAGCAAGATGAGAAACAAGACAGAGCTTAGGCAGAGTACGGAACCAGGAACGGAAGCATAGGCAGAAACACGGAATCAGGTCAGAGCAAGAACAGAGCTAGCAGCGGAGCGTAGGCTGTAGCCCAGAGCCGGGCCAAGGCAGAGCCTTGGGACTAGCCTAGAAACGTGCAAGAGAGCACAATAGGAAAGAGTCTAGCAGCGGAGCGTAGGCCGAAGCCCAGAGCCGGGCAAAGGCAGAGCCTTGGGACTAGACATGGAAAAGAGCACAAAAAGTAAGAGAGGAGGAATGGTGCGTGTGCCAGGGAGCACTACAGAGCACCATAGGAGAGAGAGAGGCAGAGCAAGCAAAGGCAGAGACCATAGGGAAGAACTCAAGGCATAGCAAGGAAGGACTACAAGGCAAAGCAAGTCAAAGACAAACATAACACGAGAGACAACACAAGACATGGCACGAGAGAAGAGGCAGAGTACGAGCACGGAGCGTGTGCAGAGATGCATGACAGGGCAGGGTGCACTGGCACAGAATAAAGGGAGCGACCCAGCAGACAAACAGCCATGCAGGGAAGCAACACAATACTCAGGCCCTGAGCATAGGAAGGGGCGGTCTGATATATGGCATAGCACCTCCACTTCCTGGTCAGGACCAGGGAAGAACTTCCAGTTCAGCTCCTCTAGGATCACATGATCAGGGCTTCAGACCTGCAGAGATGATTGCAGAACCAGACAGTGCAGGATCCTAGGAAAGGTCACATGATCAGGGTTTCAGACATGCAGAGACGGTTGCAGAACCGCACAGTGCAGGATCCTAGGAAAGGTCACATGATCAGGGTTTCAGACATGCAGAAACGATTGCAGAACCAGACAGTGCAGGATCCTAGGAAAGGTCACATAATCAGGGTTTCAGACATGCAGAAACGATTGCAGAAACGGACAGTGCAGGATCCTAGGAAAGTTCACATGATCAGGGTTTCTAGACATGCAGAGACGAATGCAGAACCAGCCTATCCTGGAACATAGGAAGGACACATGATCAGGAATTCTAGAGCAGAAACGCAGGCATCCTGCAGCTCAACAGACATGAGGAGAGTGTGCCCACTGCTCTAGGGAACATGCAGGATAGCAGACATGAGATGCGCGTACACACCGCTCCAGGGGTTCTTGAGGCAAAACAGACATGGCAGACATGACAGACATGGCGGTCATGACACCTTTCCTCAACAATTATCAATTTTTTGGCTATAATTAGCAGTCGTAGGGAACAAAGAGGTGTATGGTACTCAGCACCTTATCCAATAAGAACAATGTCTGTTGAACCTCAGGTTCTTTATTGGTCTTTAGTTATTGCATTTCAGGGGCAAACTGCACCCTCCATCTCCATCAGGCACATAACACTAACCAGTTCCTCCCCAAACCGAGTTGTTTTAACACCTTCAATAAAAAACATGTCCTAACAATCATCCAACATTGTTTTTATTGCATAGGGTACCTGGTTGTGCTTTACTACTACTAATGTCAGCAAGAAAGTTCAGATTGTCCACTTTAAGTTTACATAAATGTGTGTTACAAGGATTATTGTTCCTTTAGTGTCAAATAAGTTCCCAATATAATTATAATTCCATATATAGACATCAGATAATCTAGAGGCCATGACTTTGATGTGAGATCCAAAACTTTCTTACAAATTTCCTCCTTGAATGATAATTCCCCCAAAAGTTAAAGATAGAAAAAGCAATAGTTATTGCAATTGTTTTGGACTGGCCTAGGTGAAGCTAGTACTTCCCACTACAGAAAATATCTTCAGGTCAACCCCTGACCCCACCCCTCAGGGTAAATTGTGTCACTTGAACATCATAGACCTCCATTTGAAGACTTGGATGTGGTATTCACTCTGCTCTAATTGAGAAAACCTTCTACCACTAAGACTTTTTCTATAGTCACAAAGTCATTCCAGTTGGAGCATCTGCAGGTTTATGTTTCATAGGGTCTTCTGTTTTTCCAACATTGTGGGTGAGTAAAGGAATTAGTTGGACCTTCATAAGTGTCTAAAATACTGCTCAAGCCTATTGTTTAGAAATCTCTCTGAAGAATCATTAACTAAAAGTTTAACTAGGCATTGAAAAAATCTAGGACCTTTTGTTAGAGTAGTTTTTCCACCTTGGTAATTCATTACAGAGCTTTGAGCATGTATGTCTGCTTTTTGCCCCAAAAGTTAATATCTTGGAAGATACCTTTGAGTAGTAATTACAACAGTTAAAAGACTTTAAGAGCTGCAATGTCTGGCATCTAGATGTTCCCTGACAAAATTCTTCTTAGTTTATGTATTAGCTTCACAAGTTTATATATAACCAATAAATAGAGCTTTCAGTTTTATTCCCATAACCAATGTCTTAAAAAGTGAAAAGATGTCACAAGTTAAATATTACCAGAGCAATTAAAATCTATTTAGAGAGTATAAAACTTTCATTTTAAACGATTATTTGTTTTTATAGTGGTTAGAGCCAAGAAAAAGAAGGAAAGCTAGTACAGACACTCCTGCCAGATGGCTTAAAATGTAAAAAGTGTGGGTTATTTGGATCACATGGTGACTAAGTATGCCATGCAGACAACATGGGTTAAAAAAGCAGGAATAAAAAATTTGACTTGCCATTTCAGGCACTATGGTTACATGGCTGTAATGGAAACAAAAGCATATTTACATGGTATAAAAGCTTAACGGTTCCAGTGTCGCTAAATGAAGGAATGTTACTTGCTTACGGTTATGAATTAGAAGTCTCACTTTGAAACGCGTTAACCAGGATTTTAAATTTTTTTTTCTCTTGGGACTGATATATTTACCAATTTCAGAATGTGGATTTTCTCTTGAATCGTGTTTTTACTGATGGGATACTGATGGAATAAAATTTTTGCATTTTCTTTGAAGTGTTTGATCTATTCTCTTCCTTTGATGGACAAACTTTACGTGTGACTAATGGTCGCAACTCTTGACCTAGTGTACAGAATGGTCCTCTTACAAGGCACTATTGTGTTTCTCAGGTGTTCTGGAACTTGACTCTCTGGCTGCCCACTTGCTTGGTCTTATAATGGTCCTGATGTTATAAATCCCATTATTTCTAGAACTAGCCACAACACCTTGAAGTATCACAGCACATCATACACTCAAAAGTATTGTTTTATCTCCCTGAATTTGAGTTAACCAACAGCAATGACCCTAAATTCAGCTAGGCAGGGCACACATATGTTCTCGAGTAGAAGAGAATTATCAGCTTCCAGAAACCTCTGCTTGGTTTATCATTCTGAAGAAACAAAGATTGGATAATGACAGCCAATATGTCAATCCCTATTTCAATCAATATCATCTTATGAGAGAAAGTTGAAAGGGTCGCCATATACTGAAAATAGTAGACTGGTCTTACTGAAATCAGCAGGTTTGGCCAAGATTTCTCAAATATACATGCCGGGCTTAAAGCAAAGAATAGTTTCTTGAATAGAAATGATTTTTAATTTTTCCATCCTCTTCCAGGCTAATTACAAATGATTATACTAGTCTGTCGGTAGAGGACAAGGATAGTACAACTACTATTACTGGGTCAGAGGTCCTATAAAATATACTTAGTGCAGCAGACAAGTATCCCCTCCTGATCATGCGACTCAGCACCATATAATGATGTAGAGCTTCTAGGGTACTTTGGACAAAAGATGAAATAGCTAAGCACTAAGTATATTGAACAACATTTATCTAGTCCTTGAGATTTAATAAATGCTAAATTTTAACCTCATTAAGCAACACTCTGAGTGCACATCATGGTACAGTGCTATGTGCACAGCTTAAAGGGCACAAAAATGGTTAAATCGGTATTTCAGTTATTTAAAGGCAAATGTCAAGGATGTTACATTGTGCGATTGAATAAAAGACACGTCTATCAAGTTCAACTGAAGGATGGTAAACAAAAAGATATACAGTGTGTGGTGTGACAGGTGATCGCGTGGTTAATGGGAGATATGTCACATGGAGGGATGCTCCCTGCGATGCAACCCGGAGTATTTTGCCTATAGTGTACATGAGCACTAAAGATGTCATTTAGTGCACTGGGTGCGGAATGTACTCCGTTTTGCCTGAAGATATGTGTATGTTCAGGACCTGTGGTGAAGTCCTGACCATGTGACCAACTCATGTGATCCATACCTCACCTATGGGTGTGGTTACAGGGCTATGTAATTAAGGTGTTTGGTACATGTGAGGGAGACTGTGAGGAAGTCTGGCAGAGTGTGGACAGACTTCCATGTGTCCAGGTGGGACACTACAGAGAGTGGTCTGTGTTCCAAGGAAGGAGAAGCCTTCCTGTGTCTGCAGATAGAGCGCTGCTCTGGACATTGCCCTGACCTGTGTGCACAGGACCTGAGGGAACACAGCCCAGCTAAGGACTGTTTATGTGCTGTCTCTGGTTTATGGAGTAATAAACCCTGTGAAATTTTAAAGGAACGTGCCTCATGTTTGACTCCCGCCGCACCTAAGCAAGTCGAATCCTTACAATTGGTGACAGACTGCGGGCAGCGATTCCCAGGAGCACAGACGGTATGGAAAATCGTGAGTAATACTGACCGAGGTCAGAGCAAATGACTGTATGGAGATTTGTGGGATGCCTATGAGGAGAAGAGGTACCCGAGAACCTGTGTGGCTGACACCAGCAGGTAACGGACAGGAATCCGTGTTGCACTGACCAGAGTCAGTGAGAGACTGTGCTTGTGTTTTTTTTTTTTCTCCTCGTTTCTCTGAAAAAAAAACAAACAAAAAAAAACCCCCGAAAGTGCTTGCTGTGGTGAGGGCGTCACGAAGGTCTCGCAGCGCGGGGACCTGATGTTTTTTCTTTTTGGAATCTCCTATTTGAGCATTGGTAGCAGACGCTGTCTGTCTACACCATCCTGCTGCAGCTTTATTACATATATCTAAGCGGATACAGTAGTTGTGGCTTTACACAACTATAAAGGGTGAGTACCCTGTATTATGTCCTTATACCCATTATACCTGCACTGGTAAGGCCCTATGGGCGCGCTTTTGTGGTTTTTTCTTCCTTTTGAGGGCAACAAGTGGCTTCCGGTGGATCAGCGGGTCCACGAAGACGACGCAGCAGGAGCTGCAGAGACACCAGCAGCTGCTTGTGAGCGACGGCAGGAGCTGAGGCAGTGCCAGAAAGAAGTGGTGTCGTGCTTAAAGGGCCAGTACCAGCCTGAAGGAAAAAAAAAAAAACTGTACTGTGTGAACTGTGGCTTAAGAGGTTCTGCAGGACGGACATGGGGAAATCTCAAAAGGGGGCGGTGACCCAAAAGGGGGCGGTGGCCCAAATCGGGGAGGTAGCCCGTAAAGGGGTGGAGTCCCAAAAGGGGGCGGTGGCCCAAATCGGGGTGGTAGCCCGTAAAGGGGTGGAGTCCCCAAAGGGGGCGGTGGCCCAAATTGGGGTGGTAACCCAAAATGGGGTGGAGTCCCGGGAGGGGGTGGAAACCCAAAGCGGGGTGGTGGTCCAGAAAGGGGCCAAGTTTGAAGAAGTGACAGCACTGGGTGACTCAGTAGGTATGTCTGGAGTACCGCAGTGTATGTGCAGGTCTTTTTCAGAATGTGGAATATCCTTTCCAGGTAGTAATGACGGGCCACAGATGTGTACAGTGATGCTGCACCGGGAAGGAGCCTTTGGTCGGCTGGAATCAGAGAATCAGGTGACTCTGACAGGAACTCCTCTCACTTTCTCTCTGTCCGAGAAAAACGTCAGGGTTCGCTGTAAACACGGGGTCACGGTGAACTACGCAGTAGACAGAGTAGTGTTTGAGGGGACCAAGGGTGGTGAGTGCCAAGGTGGAGGGATACCACGGGACTTAGTCTATGCCTGGGAGAGGGGCCGGGACTTTGTTCTGTTTGATGATGTTTTGTCGGACGATGGAGATGCTTCGACTGTGGGGCCAGCGGACACTGAGATAGTGATGGCTCCTGACATGGACAGGTCAGAGGTAGAACTGACCAGAAGAAAAAGTACAACTGCCCAACTTAAGGACCTGACGTCTCGTGATATGACGGATGGTGGGCTGGGAGATGAGACGATTGTGAGTAGCTCGGTCAGTGAACCGACACTACAGTGCCCCTTCTGGCTGGATGGAGAACGGGTGATGGGATTGTTAGACCCTGGGAGTCCGGTATCTGTGCTAAAAACCACTCCTGGACGTTCTGTGTCGCCTGGGACGGTGACGAGAGTGAATGGCTTTGGTGGGGACGATAAAGAACTTTTGACAGCATACCTCTACATTGACACGACTGAGAGTTCCACGTACCATGTAGTGACAGTAGACCCAGACTTACACTATACTATGGTAATAGGGCGGGACTTAGAAGCCCTGTGGGACTGGTGGACAAAAGGAGAAGTGTCTGTTGATATAATGTGTATGGGAGGTAATGGTGTGAAAAGTCCGCCTCCTAAAGTTGACAGGCCTAAGTTAAACATGACCAGAGAGAACAGTGCGTCGGCCCCACTTACGGACATGATGTCACCTGACGGGTACCAGAGAGAGACTGATAGTGGTGTGGTAATTAAAAAGAGTGGACCTGACACCCGAACAGAGAGCAACATGAACGTTTCCCATGCGGTGGGGTGTGACACAGGTACCAGGCGTGACTGTAATATGTTATTGCCAGTAGCAACCACTAGGGCTGAAGACAGTGTTTGTCAGACAGAAGCACGAATCCAGTGTAATGACAGTTTGCACCAGGTAGAAGCGCACCTACGAGACTTGGAGCAAGGGCGCGAAGAGATGTGTCAGCAGCTGGCGAGGGAGTGTCTGAAGGTGGCGAGTCTGGAAGTCGCCAACTCCGCGCAGGTGGAGCGGTTGCACCACCTAGAGTCCGAGCTCTTGGCAGGCAAAGCACTGAGACAAGTGACTGAGCACAGAGTGGATGAGCTGGAGAAGGAAGTCTCTGAGCTCAGAGGTCACCTGTCAGCGTGTAAAACCATGAACAAGACCCTGTTGGAAGATATGGAGGTGCTCAGAGAGGCCCAAGAGAAGTATCAACAGGAGATTCTCAGGAGAGAGGATGAGCGTCGCTACCTGGCAGAGGAGCGAGATAAAGTTCTGCAAGAACTCAGTGGAGTAGTAAAAGGTCTTCTACAGGAGAAGAAGTGGATGGGCGAAGACGTACAGCGGCCGTGCCCGCCTGATAGCAAGGCAGAACTGCCAAAGCCCATCTTGGAAAAGGGTCCTGAAGACTGTAAATCTCAGGAAGATGGTGAGCCAAGGGCTGCACAAGACAGTCATCCAATCGTGACAGATATCTTGAGGGAAGTGTCCGTAGGGAACCCAGAGCCATCTGTTCAGGATGAGAGCAAGTCCACGACCTTCAAGGTTGTAATTGAAGTACCAGAAGACATGCAGGAAGCCTGTGCTGAGGAAGGTGTGCATGAGGCCTTTAGGAAGGCTATAGAAGCATGTAGTGTGATCTGGGCACCAGAGACGAAGCAGCTGGTCATACTGTCATCTAAGGAAGTCACAAGGAAGCGGGTTACTATCCTGAGGGATATGCATCTACAATGCCTCCGCACAAGGCAGATGATCCTGTTGGGAAAAAAAGAAGCCGCTCGATGTCTAGAGTGTGCGAGGAAAGTTCAAAGTCAGCAGGGCATTGCAGAAGACATCATTCAAGTGCCCGGAGGTCTGGTGAGGAAAGTCATCGGAAGGTTTGGGAAAGTGATGCAGGACATGGTGAACAGGTCTGGCGTGATGAGAGTGAGGATTCCGGCTAATGACGAAACCCAGGACAAGGATGAAGATAGGATGGTTCCATTCCTCATTGTTGGGTCCATGGAGAGCCTTGGGAATATCCGGATGCTCCTGGAGTATCGCGTGTCATACCTGAAAGAAGTAGAGCAGCTAAGACTTGAGAGGAAGCAGATCAGTAGAGAGCTGGAGGAAATGGAAAGAAGATGGCCGCCTCCTTCAACTCGCAGTATAGAAAGGCAAAGAGGTTCACTTAAGACTGGAAGTCCTAAAGATGGAGATAAGAGAGTACATAGAGATAAATGGAAGGGCTGCTCTCGGGACCTTATAGACCTTAGGAGTAATGGCCAGCAGAGAGAGGACAGTAGGTGGCCTGATGGAAGAGGAAGTAGTGATGCCTCAGTTAGCTCAGAGCTGAGTGACCTAGGCAGGAGACCCTGTAGAAGACGTGGTGACAAAGAGTCAGTCCAGACAAGAGGTATGGGGGCAAGGGAGTCGCAACACCATACTGACCGCCAGGGATGCGGGTGGTCTGACGTGGGCCCATCTTTATCAAAGAACAAGACAGAGTCGGATAAGGGACGCCTACTGAAGAGTTCACTAGCAGGGCCTGACTTTGATAGACGATTTGACTGGCAGAGACGACCAAGAAGGATCTCTGGTCGATTAATAGAAAGTGCCAAGCCCCATGGCTTTAGGCAGAGGAGGGGGATATGTGGTGTGACAGGTGATCGCGTGGTTAATGGGAGATATGTCACATGGAGGGATGCTCCCTGCGATGCAACCCGGAGTATTTTGCCTATAGTGTACATGAGCACTAAAGATGTCATTTAGTGCACTGGGTGCGGAATGTACTCCGTTTTGCCTGAAGATATGTGTATGTTCAGGACCTGTGGTGAAGTCCTGACCATGTGACCAGCTCATGTGATCCATACCTCACCTATGGGTGTGGTTACAGGGCTATGTAATTAAGGTGTTTGGTACATGTGAGGGAGACTGTGAGGAAGTCTGGCAGAGTGTGGACAGACTTCCATGTGTCCAGGTGGGACACTACAGAGAGTGGTCTGTGTTCCAAGGAAGGAGAAGCCTTCCTGTGTCTGCAGATAGAGCGCTGCTCTGGACATTGCCCTGACCTGTGTGCACAGGACCTGAGGGAACACAGCCCAGCTAAGGACTGTTTATGTGCTGTCTCTGGTTTATGGAGTAATAAACCCTGTGAAATTTTAAAGGAACGTGCCTCATGTTTGACTCCCGCCGCACCTAAGCGAGTCGAATCCTTACAAGTGCCTTAAAAAAACATTATCAAGAAAAGATTTCCAAACATTGCATTAATTGTACTTCAAATTAGCGTAGCATACTCATACTCAGACCACAATAATAGTCCAGAGAAAAGAAGAGAGCCATAGGATAAAATAAGATAAAAGTCAATTGATCTTTCTTGAGAATAAATTTAAAATAAAGTAGTTAAGAAATCAAGTAATTAGTTAACTGCTATTTTAGTAGTAGAATAACCAGCTGAGTAAGGCAAAAGTAGGACACTAATTATGAAATCAAGTCACGTGACTTTCCAATATACACTCACTGGCCACTTTATTAGGTACACCTGTCCAACTGTGTGTTAAGACTTAATTTCTAATCAGCCAATCACATGGCGGCAACTCAGTGCATTTAGGCATGTAGACATGGTCAAGACAATCTCCTGCAGTTCAAACCGAGCATCAGTATGGGGAAGAAAGGTGATTTGAGTGCCTTTGAACGTGGCATGATTGTTGGTGCCAGAAGGGCTGGTCTGAAAATTTCAGAAACTGCTGATCTACTGGGATTTTCACGCACAACCATCTCTAGGGTTTACAGAGAATGGTCCGAAAAAGAAAAAAAATCCAGTGAGCGGCAGTTCTGTGGCCGGAAATGCCATGTTGATGCCAGAGGTCAGAGGAGAATGGGCAGACTGGTTCGAGCTGATAGAAAGGCAACAGTGACTCAAATTGCCACCCGTTACAACCAAGGTAGGCAGAAGAGCATCTCTGAACGCACAGTGCGTCGAACTTTGAGGCAGATGGGCTACAGCAGCAGAAGACCACACTGGGTACCACTCCTCTCAGCTAAGAACAGGAAACTGAGGCTACAATTTGCACAAGCTCATCGAAATTGGACAGTAGAAGATTGGAAAAACGTTGCCTGGTCTGATGAGTCTCGATTTCTGCTGCGACATTCGGATGGTAGGGTCAGAATTTGGCGTAAACAACATGAAAGCATGGATCCATCCTGCCTTGTATCAACGGTTCAGGCTGGTGGTGGTGGTGTCATGGTGTGGGGAATTTTTTCTGGGCACTCTTTGGGCCCCTTGGTACCAATTGAGCATCGTTGCAACGCCACAGCCTACCTGAGTATTGTTGCTGACCATGTCCATCCCTTTATGACCACAATGTACCCAACATCTGATGGCTACTTTCAGCAGGATAATGCGCCATGTCATAAAGCTCGAATCATCTCAGATTGGTTTCTCGAACATGACAATGAGTTTACTGTACTCAAATGGCCTCCTCAGTCACCAGATCTCAATCCAATAGAGCATCTTTGGGATGTGGTGGAACGGGAGATTCGCATCAGGGATGTGCAGCCGACAAATCTGCGCCAACTGTGTGATGCCATCATGTCAATATGGTCCAAAATCTCTGAGGAATGCTTCCAGCACCTTGTTGAATCTCTGCCACGAAGAATTGAGGCAGTTCTGAAGGCAAAAGGGGGTCCAACCCCTTACTAGCATGGTGTACCTAATAAAGTGGCCAGTGAGTGTACAATATCATACTAATCCTCTAATAAGAAACAGTGGATAGACCAATATGAATAGAGGCCTAATTCACAATCAGTCATAAAATATTGAACAGGAATAAAACTCCAAAACTGTCATGGTTTGCTCAGCTTGTGGGATTAGTTGAGAGGTTAACTTGGATGACGCCTCACTCTGGGATTCTGGGAGGCTTCTTATAGACTCATTGTGGGGTCATTCCTCGTTGCTTATACTTTGACCCTTGGCCGAGTGTGTGTGACCCTGGTGTGTCTGTGCTTTATGCCTGTACTACTTTATGCTTGCTTGGTTTTGATCTGGTTCTGTTCCCGTTATGAGTTCTGCCTGTCCCTCCAGTACTACGCTGCCTTCTCCGTGTATGACTCATTGCCTACGTCCTGACTATTCTCTGATTTTAAGCCTGGTAAAAGTAAGAGAGCCAGCATAGGAGAGGGTGAGGAGAAAGGGGCAGGAGTGTGGGAGGAGCCCACCCATTTCCCTGCTATGTCTCTTTGTCAGGGCCACTGTAACACTCCAAAAAAAGCTTTCAAAATGTTTTCTGGATTCAATTACTCATTCGTAGAGTATTACGTGCCTTGTGTTACATTTTGGTGACATATAACACTCCATAAAAGCATTCAACATTTTTTCTAGATTGAATTAGTCATCCACAGAGTATAACGTGCTTTGTGTTACATTTCAGTGGTACAATGAGGAAAAAAGTATTTAGTCAGCCAGCAATTGTGCATGTTCTCCTACTTAAAAAGATGAGAGAGGCCTGTAATTGACATTATAGGTAGACCACAACTATGAGAGTCAAAATGAGAAAACAAATCCAGAAAATCACCTTGTCTGATTTGGCAAGATTTATTTTTCAAATTATGGTGGAAAATAAGTATATGGTCACCTAAAAACATGTAAGATTTCTGGCTCTCACAGAGCTGTAACTTCTTCTTTAAGAGGCTCCTCTGTCCTCCACTCATTACCTGCAGTAATGGCACCTGTTTGAACTTGTTATCAGTATAAAAGACACCTGTCCACAACCTCAAACTGTCACACTCCAAACTCCACTATGCAGCAGGGCTGTGGAGTCGGAGTCGTGGAGTCAGAGTCGGTGCTCATTTTGGTGGAGTTGGAGTCGGTATAAAATGGACCGACTCCGACTCCTAAAATATATAATAAATTGGGTACAGTAATTCAATGCAGGAAGTGCTGAATATTTTTTCAGAGGAATGGGAAAGTTATGAAATGTCCTATAAATGGCTGTTATATTCCTGATCTAAGACTAGATTCACACACAGCGTTTTTCCTGCATTTTTTGAGGATACGTTTTTCAGCTGCAAAAGCCGATCAGCTTTTTAAAAAACTGCATCACCTGAAAGGTTTTTGAGCTCATAGATAATGTTTTCAATAGCAAAAGCAGATTAGAAATCTGCTCTATCTATCCATTTATCCATATCTGTCTATCCATATCGTATCTGTACCAAAAAGAATGAAAACCGGGTAGTACACAGACTAACACTCCTTTTTTTTAGCACCAGTCAGGTACACTTCATAACTGCCCAAAAGGACGCCCAGGACAGGCATTGCTCATCTTAAGTAACACATCAACATCAATTGATAGTTGGAATAAATAGACTGCATTCATCACCACCACATCTTAAGGTGCAGGCCTTATTTTCAAGTGTAGGGGTGTGCAGTATGAGGTTCTGCAGCAGCTGAGGTGTGCAGTATGAGGTTCTGCAGAACAGTATGAAGTTCTGCTCCCCCTGGCTACGCCCATGGTGTGAATGTAGCCTGAGGATCTAGGCTTTGTCTTAGCTGAGATAACTCATAGTGTTATATATTATATATATATACACATACACACTATATATATATATATATATATATATACACACAGTACAGACCAAACGTTTGGACACACCTCATTCAAAGAGTTTTCTTTATTTTCATTACTATGAAAATTGTAGATTCACTCTGAAGTCATCAAAACTATGAATTAACACATGTGGAATTATATAATTAACAAAAAAAGTGTGAAACAACTGAAAATACTGTATGCCTTATATTCTAGGTTCTTCAAAGTAGCCACCTTTTGCTTGATTACTGCTTTGCACACTCTTGGCATTCTCTTGATGAGCTTCAAGAGGTAGTCACCAGAAATGGTTTTCACTTCACAGGTGTGCCCTGTCAGGTTTAATAAGTGGGATTTCTTGCCTTATAAAAGGGGTTGGGACCATCACTTGTGTTGTGCAGAAGTCTGGTAGATACACAGCTGATAGTCCTACTGAATAGACTGTTAGAATTTGTATTATGGCAAGAAAAAAGCAGCTAAGTAAAGAAAAACGAGTGGCCATCATTACTTTAAGAAATGAAGGTCAGTCAGTCTGAAAAATTGGGAAAACTTTGAAAGTGTCCCCAAGTGCAGTGGCAAAAACCATCAAGCGCTACAAAGAAACTGGCTTACATGAGGACCGCCCCAGGAAAGAACCAAGAGTCACCTCTGCTGCGGAGGATAAGTTCATCCGAGTCACCAGCCTCAGAAATCACAGGTTAACAGCAGCTCAGATTAGAGACCAGGTCACTGCACAGAGTTCTAGCAGCAGACACATCTCTACAACAACTGTTAAGAGGAGACTTTGTGCAGCAGGCCTTCATGGTATAATAGCTGCTAGGAAACCACTGCTATGGACAGGCAACAAGCAGAAGAGACTTGTTTGGGCTAAAGAACACAAGGAATGGACATTAGACCAGTGGAAATCTGTGCTTTGGTCTGATGAGTCCAAATTTGAGATCTTTGTTTCCAACCACCGTGTCTTTGTGCGATGCAGAAAAGGTGAACGGATGGACTCTACATGCCTGGTTCCCATCGTGAAGCATGGAGGAGGAGGTGTGATGGTGTGGGGGTGCTTTGCTGGTGACACTGTTGGGGATTTATTCAAAATTGAAGGCATACTGAACCAGCATGGCTACCACAGCATCTTGCAGCGACATGCTATTCCATCCGGTTTGCGTTAAGTTGGACCATCATTTATTTTTCAACAGGACAATGACCCCAAACACACCTCCAGGCTGTGTAAGGGCTATTTGACCAAGAGGGAGGGTGATGGGGTACTACGCCAGATGACCTGGCCCCCACAGTCACCAGACCTGAACCCTATTGAGATGGTTTGGGGTGAGGTGGACCGCAGAGTGAAGGCAAAAGGGACAACAAGTGCTAAGCATCTCTGGGAACTCCTTCAAGACTGTTGGAAGACCATTTCCGGTGATTACCTCTTGAAGCTCATCAAGAGAATGCCAAGAGTGTGCAAAAGCAGTAATCAAAGCAAAAGGTGGCTTCTTTGAAGAACCTAGAATATAAGACATATTTTCAGTTGTTTCACACTTTTTTGTTAATTATATAATTCCACATGTGCTAATTCATAGTTTTGATGCCTTCAGAATGAATCTACAATTTTCATAGTCATGAAATAAAAGAAAACTCTTTGAATGAGAAGGTGTGTCCAAACTTTTGGTCTGTACTGTATATAAGTAATCGATATTACATAGTGTATTACATACTGTATTTACAATTTATTACAGTTTTTTGTGTACTAAAGTTGTATTCCAATATATTCTGTTCTATCTAAATATCTTGATTATTGGATCATAAAAATGATTAAATGTCTGATGTTCACATTGTACTACAATAAATTTTTCACTTAAATATAAGCAATATGTGTGGGAGTCGGAGTCGGAGTAAAGGAAATTGAGGAGTCGGAGTCGGAGTCGCAGGTTTGGCTTACCGACTCCACAGTCCTGCTATGCAGAATATTAATATTATTAATTATTATTATATTGATAATTATCAGGGCATGACTTGCAATAAGCTGTTTTGCGCTATATGGCACTTCCTCTTGGCCAAGAAGAAGCTCCATAAGACGGCCATTACTTATTGCACCTTATTGCACATCTTGCTCTGCAATGTATCATTGTAATGCCATATGTCAAGTAATTACAGTAAAGAAGTCTTGTTCTGGTGAGCACCACTTCATTGTATTTGCTTGAAGGTAACTTAAACAGTCTTTCAGGTGTGTAACCTGTTTCATGTCTGCTTTTTTTCAGTGCAAATAAATGAGCCGCTATCCCGCAAATTTGATGCATTTTTAAACAGTCAATTTCCCCAGCCTCCATACACCACTACATAGAGTGTGACACATTGATAGTTATGCTCCACTAACTTTGCTCTTGTAAAGTGCTGAAAATTAAAATTGTTCTGGGTTGCGTCTGTGGCTTTATTTTCCGCTTTCTTATTATGACCATGAAATTGAGAAGAGAGACATTCTTCATAATATGGCATTCATAAGAAAGGCACATTTCCTGCTGTTGTGATTCTTTTAAATTACTTTCAGATACACGTAAGCGGCTGCAGCTCAGTTGCTCTGCTCTCCTTTGCTGCTTGTTCAGCCTTATAACACTTGATGGCACTCTGAGTCCATGTTTCTCACCTTTTTGCTTTTATATTCTCGTTCTCAATTATTTTAGAAGGTCAGGCTTACATCTGTAATGCATTGCAAACATTATGGGTCATAGGTTCTCCTTAATATTTGCGAACGAGTCGTATGCTGCTGATCTAGATGATGATTATTTGTCATTAAAGGCATAAGAAACTTTTTTCAGCCAAATTTTCAGTAGGTACTTGCAGCCATTTAAGAAAATTGTTTTATTCATATTACATTGAAGTCATTCATGATTTTTTCAAAACATTAAAATCCTAAGTAATCAGATTTCTATGAGGCTTCTCATGTCCCAAACGAAAGACTGCGCAGGGACGCCTCTGTTATATCTTTATAATCTAGTGGGACAGTTATATAAATCGAAACTATTGGATCTTCCCTCCTCAGTTACCTATAGCTGATAATCTTTTAGGCTCTGAAGTGCCTCGTAATTGATTATTAGCTTGCGCTAGCACTCAGAGTTTCCCAGAACTGTGAAAGCTTTGCCCTCCCAATGTCCCTCTATAGAATAACTACCTTAAAGTGCATCGTCACCAGGTTCTCCCATATAAAGTACGGCCAGCACCTGCAAGCCCACTGTTACATAATCCTAGAATGCTATATGTGCTATATGTATGTCTTCAATGCTCTCTGCATAGCATAAAAAGTAGCTTTTATTTTATTCCTCCATGGGGCGGTTCTGTCCAGTGGGCTTCGCTGGTCTTGATCCGCCACCTCCACTTTTCTTGCTGTTGCCATCCTTCTTCTTGCTTTGTGTCGATGATGTGTCCTGCGACATCCACACAGTGTCTTTCATCATCTTCCTGCACAGGTGTACTTCCCTCTGCCCTTGATGATATAATTTGCAAGAAACGGCGTCATTGCCAGCTCTCAGCAAATTTTGTGAATGGCACGGCTTTCTTCACCTATGTCACCTCTGAAGCCGACTGTACACTTTCTGTCTTGAGAAGGCGCACCACGCATGTCTGGAAGTGAAGAAGATGTACACCCGACTTCAGAGGCCCAATGATGTGGGTGTAGAAAACCACGCACATGTGTGAGATTTTCACAGCTCTTGCAAATCATGTTATCATGTCCACAGGAGCATACTAACATGCTTAGTCTGGGGAAACAAGCACCCCATAGGCTAGTAAAAGGATAATTTACATATGAAGAACAGAATTTAAAAAGACTTGTTTTTAAACATGTATTTAGGTGTCAAACGCAATAAAAGGCTGGTTAAGCAGGGTGTTAAGCAAGAAATATACAAATATACAAATGCTGGTGGGTTGGAGGGATTGTGGGACCAGTCAGGTTCCCTTTAACTTCACTCCTGCCTGTTCCATGGCCTCAATTTTGGCTAGCTCTGGGTATTTCTCGGTTAGGAGCTGTTTATGTAAACAAGGGGCCCATAAACTTTTTCAGTCCTAAAGCCACATTGACAGATTAAACCAATATTTGCCACAATAAAACATTTTATAAGTTATGGCACATAATCTCAGTTATTCCCCCTTTTTTTGTTCCTTTTGTAGAAACGTGCGCCAACTGGGGGGTGGTCCCTACAGCACACTCCATACTCCCGATACCGTCCGCCGCTCCTTTCCCCGTAGTACAACAGACTGGAGACCGAAGCCAGGAGTGCTTCAAACAAAATCCGTTTATTCTTCTTCAGAACACAGCAACCGTTCAGACAGCTTCAATACACCTGCCTGGGTACCTGTAACACATTTCCTCCTTCCCTCCTCCTCTTTCCCGGTGCGACGTCTTTTCAGCCTCTTTCACTGCACTTGCCTAAGTCTACCGGCCACAGCGATCACCTACTTAGCCTGTCTACCAGCTGCCACACCTACTTCCTCTTCAGTGTCCAGCTCTCCAACTGTCTAGTACCCCAGGCTCTTCCTGTCTGCAGCTGTCCTTCAAGGGCTACCCCCCATCTGCTGTCTCCTCTAATCTCAGGATCCCCTCATTTTTTATCCTTTCAACCTGGTAATCCCCTTCTTGTTATTCCTGTAACTCCGCCCACCATCCCACCATCTAGATTGTTCGTAGACTTAGCTGTTCTTAGGCCTTTCCCAGTACTATATCTCCCTCTAGTGGCTAGTTTCCAAACTCCACTTTCCCTAGCTGACACATTGTACAGCAACTATAAATATATACATGCGATAAATACGTGACACAAAGCATATATACCTTTTACACCCAGACTGGTCCACGCATTAGTCCACCCTCCTACACTTTTCTGCTTTTTCATTTTCCCATCTCCCACCTCTCCCCTCTTACCTTTTCCTTTCATCCTTCCCATTTTCCTCTCCCCCTTTTTTAGTGCATACCTACTGTTCTGACATCCTCACTCTGTTCAGGGAGAATGAGTTGACAGATCTAAACTTTTTGCTATCCAGGGGCGTAACTAGAACTGATCGGGCCCCATAGCAAACTTTTAAACGGGGCCCCCTCAAAGACACACCCCCTCAAAGACACACCCCATTCAAGACATTCCCAGAGGTCCATGCGGCAGGCAGCTCTGCAGAGAGCTAATAGACAGTGAGGGCTCAGGGAAGGGGCGGGACTGAACTAGTCTGAAGCAATACACTCTGTGACTGGCTGCAGGCAGGGAGGCGGGCCCAATATGTGCTTCGCTCTGCACAGCAGGCACAGAAATGCAGCGTAGGCTGCGAAATCATAGTGTACATTTTTCTCCGCCGGGGCCCCGGATCCCCTACACTACACGCACCTGGACGCACAGACACACATACACACACGCAGCCATACACACAAACATACACACAGACATACACACATACACACACAGACATACACACATACATCATATACACATACATTTACATGCACACATTCATACACACACATGGCGCCACAGGCACAGTGATTGAGACAGTTTGTCTCCTCCTCCCCCACAGCAGCAGCGCAGCACAGCATGACTGACGCTGATATCATCTCACCTCAGGGCTGGCTCCTCTCCTCCTTGCGCCTGGTGCTCCACATGGCTAATTTGGCTGGGGTAGTGCCAATCGGAGTCGGGGGGCCGGGCCCCTATATGGGCCGGGCCCCAAAGCAACCACTTCGGCTGCTACCCCGGTAGTTACGCCAGTGTTCCTATTGATGCATCGAGATAGACGCAGGGGGTCCTTTACAATTTTTATTGCTAGGATTAGAGTAAAGCCCCCGTCACACATAGCGATCTCGCTAGCAAGATCGCTGCTGAGTCACAAGTTTTGTGAGGCAACAGCGATCTCACCAGCGAGATCGCTGTGTGTGACACTGACGGGCGATGGGACCCCCTGCCGGGTATCGCTGATCGTCCTGGAATGGCCAGGACATTTTTTGATCGCTGGTCTCCCGCTGGCCAGCACGCATCGCTGAGTGTGACAGGCGGGAGACCAGCGATCAGCGAGCAGGAGCAGGTAACTAAGGTAAACGTCGGGTTTCTAAGCTGTGCGCAGCGCTTAGAAACCCGATGTGTACCTTAGTTACCAGCGCCTTGGGGCAGGGAGCTGGTAACCAAGGTACACATCGGGTTTCTAAGTGACGCGCGCTGCTTAGTAACCCGATGTGTACCTTGGTTACCAGCTCCCTGCACCAGCGCGCTGGTAACTAAGGTACTCAGTGGGTCGTTTGTTACCCTCCTGTCGCTGGTGCTGATCGTGGGTGAAGCTGCCTGTTTGGCAGCTCACCAGCGATCATGTAGCGACACACCAGCGATCCTGACAAGGTCATATCGTTGTCGGGATCGCTAGTGCGTCGCTAGGTGTGATGGGGCCTAAGACTACAAGAAAAATGAATGTGCTCAGTACAACGCATACAGCATATCTTAGGTACATAACATTTTGTATGGTACAAGACAGACACAATGTAATTATACATAACATGGCTAATAGCGGAAAAAGCTATAATGGCAAGAGAGACTATTTGATAAAAAACATGAAGAACAGAACAGCTGTTAGCTGAGCGCTAACAAGGGGAACATAACTCATTGACTGTGCTAAATTGAGATAAACAACCAGAGGGGCTGAAAATCCAAAGAGAAATAATCAGGATGTCAGCTTTCAAGGGGCTACGATGGCTGCTGAAGAAAGAAGGGGCAAGGGTAGTGCAGAGGCTGATGGGAAACTATGGAAGCCTTAAGGAGCAAAAGTTAGACTGCACAGTAACAAATGAAGCAGAAATAAGAAGGCATGAGATAGTCAATATAACATGTCAATAGTTAGCCCAGTTGGTTAAGTTATCAATTCAATACAATTCAATGATGTTACTGAAAGGGGGTGAAGCACAGGAAGAGTTGGAGGGGGGTTGCCTCCTCTGCTCCATGCCCGGAACCAGGTTCCCCGGGGGGGGACTTTCAGTGGGAGACAGGAAACAGTACGGGATGAGGGCGGGAAAGATGGGAGCACAGGGCTCAGATCAGCTTGTGCAGGGGAGAGAGCATGACGCAGCTGCACGCCGCTGAGGAGAGAGAGCTCACGGCCAGAGATCTAAGACAGGCGGAAGGCAGATGGGACACAGATATTGCTGCCCCGTGAGTACCTGAAAGTGGGGTCTTCAGTGAGTAGCGAAGTCCGTCCTGCAGACCGTGCAGAGACTTATAGAGACACAGAGCCCCTGACTCCTGCTGAGAGACTTATAGAGACACAGAGCCCCTGATTCCTGCTGAGAGACTTATAGAGACACAGAGCCCCTGATTCCTGCTGAGAGACTTATACAGACACAGAGCTCTTGATTCCTGCGGAGAGACTGTTTAGTTTTGGAGCATAGACCCGGAATACCTCATGTTCCCCCTGCCTGTCCTCTTTAATCCCAGAGACCCCTATTGTGGGTCCATAGAGACTGCAGAGCCTACAGCGACTAAAGAGACGACAAGTGCCGCTGCTGACGGCGCCAATGCGGGAGAAGATGACCCTACAAGCAAGTTTTCATCAGACTGATAAGTTCCAAGAGCACTCGTTCCTAACTGTTCTTCGTTTTGACTGTTTGATATACTGCTTTAAAACCAGTTTAACCCCCACTGCTTTCTCCCTGAGAGAAGTATCATATCCCTCTAAAGAAAACCCTTTAACTTTTGATCTGTCTCGGTTCCGTGGTGACATACTAGTACCTGCATGTTTTTTACATTACAAAGACATAATTAGGGGCGTGGCCTAGACTGTCATGGAGTAGGACGTGCAGTCTAAGATCTCCCGGCACATCCACCCTAAATCAACTGAAATCATAGCCCATCCAGGCTAAATCCTCACAGAAATCCTCTCAGAGTCACTCAGGAGTGACACCCCAGGCCTTCGGAGCCCTATTTGCCAGTTCCCACGGACTTTTGAGGTCTGGTACGTGCGAGGCCTAACACTTACTGCGGGGCCTGTTGAGGCCTACGGGCCATACCCGGACTGTATTACTTGGGCTCAGATCCCACCTGAAGAATTGGGGTAGAATCCCCCTCAGCAATCATCCGAACTATCTTCGGCACGTAAAGGAGCTTATATCAGGCTTATTATAGCCCCCTCTAGGGATAGAGGATCCCGGACCTCAGGCTCCCTCCCTCAGCCCTGATTCGACCCCCCACCTGGGCCACGGCTCTCATAGGAGCTCCTAAAGAAGATTACCGCCTATTTCTGAGGTAACCGGAGACAAAGACGCTCATATAATAGTTCACAGAAAGATTTATTTCTTCAATTAACTATTAATTTTTGCTGACGGGCACTCAGGTGCTTTTACAGAAGAAAGAAAAAAAAAAAAACCCACTGCGCAGGAGCGACATTCCCTGGCCGCGGCTGACACCGCCGAGCGGCTTGAGGCAATAGCGCGCGCCTGAAATTCAGACTTCGGCCGCCCGCGGCTGCATCTTCATTACGGTACACCTTTCCTTCCCTCCTGCCTCCGCTACCTAACCTCCCGCGGTCAGAACAATTGCCCGAGACCTGCCTGGAAAATCTTGAGGAGCGAATCTGTGGCAGCGGTTCAGAGCCATATTTACAAGCGCCTTGTGCAGGAGCACCTCCCCCCGGCTGATAAACCCGACTGCCGTAGCTACAGCGGCACGGGAAGGCATTGCCATTCACCGTCCCCACTGCAAATAGCTCCTGGGGTCCTCGCCACCCCCACCACCACCAGGATATCCTCCTTCAATTGCGTTCTCAGCCCCCTCAGGGCTTATCGGGAGCCGCTCTCTCTTCTCTCAGAGCGGCTTCCTGATTCACAGCTGCGCACTCCACATACGCAATTTGCGTAAAATCCGGCGTATCTTACGTCAAAGGAGCAGCCTTCTAATCCAGCTCCATAGTGCTGCTGGCTTCAACTCCCCACATAACGTAAATCACTGGTGGACTGCCCAGACGGTTTTTGCCATACACGAAATCAAACTAAAACAAAAGAGAATTAAAATAATAAACAAATAAAAAAAAAAAAGGGTGACGAAAGTCGCTGCCACCACTTCCCAACTCACCCTCATTGTCTCTGCAGCCTAGTTCTATTCATACCGATAAAATGAGTCAAAACAGATCAAACAGCCTCAAACAACCAAAAACTCCCTCCACAACTACTATGTCCGCCAAATCGGATAAAGACAAGAGACAATCATCTCACCCTTCCTCCGATTTGGGGAATACCATCAGTCCTACTAGATCCAGGACGCCCCACAAAATTACTGACTCCATGGATACATCAGCTTCCTCAAAAAGACGGAATCCGGGGGCTTGGAGTGAGAAACTTTCTTTTCTAAATGACCCCAAAAACGACACGGACAATGATTCTTGGGCTTCAACACCAAATACCAGCCCAGACAAATCCAGACCAAAACTGGACTCTCATGTTGAAACGAGCCATGACACCATCGAGGCTTATATGGCCTCACTGGCCGACAAAATTAATAATAACCTGAAGCTCACTCTAGAATCCACATTAGAGTCACAAATGAAAATCTTTAAGTCTACGTTTGAGACGTTTAATCAAAAACTGGAAAATCATGAATCCAGAATGGTGTCGTTAGAAAAACAAACAGAGATGTCTGCAGACGAAAATCAGCAACTGAAGTCTGAACTCATAAGGCTGGAAAGAAAACTAGCAGATTTAGAAGACAGAAGTAGAAGGAATAACGTGAAAATCAGGGGCATCCCGGAATCTGTCACCCCTGCCAAGCTTGAGGAGTATGTTCAAAAAGTCTTCAAGAAAATTGATCCGTCACTTATTCCCCAAGAGACAATTATCGATAGAATCCACAGATTACCAAAGCCGGCCCACCTACCCAAAGATACCCCGAGGGATACCATTCTTAGGATCCACTTCTTTCATATAAAAGAGAGGATTCAAAATGCCATCAGGGATAATGGCGGCTTCCCAGAACCATTTTCCCATCTCAAGATATTTACAGATTTATCCAAAGCTACAATCGACGGTAGGAAATCCTTCCAAGATATTACCATTCCCTTGAGGGATAATAACATACCATACAAGTGGGGATTTCCCCTTAAATTGTTGGTCCACCACAGTGGTAAAACTACTGCTATACTATCTGCGGAAGAAGGCCACAAGTTTCTCAAATCTATGAACATTAAACCTAGAAACAAGCCTGCGGCGTCTCCGGACTCCAAATCTTCTACTTGATCTTCAGGGACTCATGGGTCTTGTTTAGGCCCAAGGAAATTCAACACAGTAACACTTTATATATTATTATTATAATTATAGTTATGATAACTCTTCCTCCAGGCTCGATCCTTTGGAATACTATCTTTCAACAGGCCTATACTTTAGTAACACATCGAAAATGTTTACCTTATATATTGTTTAGTTATCAGTTGGACTCTAGGTTCGTCCACCTTTTACTTCCCTCAACTATTCTTGGATGAGCGTATTTCTCCCTTCAGAAGATGTCGCCGGGAAATCCTCACACGAACTTTCCCCCGAACTGAGCAGAGTTCGCCTTAGAATTCTGCTCCTGTTGGTCCCTATAAGTTTATTCTGACCAAATTTGTTGCTAATTTGTCTTGTTTTTTCCTTTATTGTGTGTTTCAGTTGCAGCCAATACACCCTTGACCTTATCCATCTGAACCTAAACTTCTCCATCAGCCACAACCTCACCAAGAACAGCAGCATCACAGGTATCTTCTCAGCCACAAAACACCACACTGACAATGAAAATAAACCTGGCCACGTACAACGTCAGGGGCCTGAACAGCCCTAGAAAGCGTCATGTAATATATCATGAGACCAACGGGCTGGGTTCTGATGTTGTGTGTCTTCAGGAAACGAAATTTAAAAGAGGCGCTCACCCTAACTTTTCCCACAAAAACTTCCCCCACATATATGAATCATCGGGATTAAAGATAAAGGCAGGAGTCCTTACTATGATAAAAAACTCCATCAACTTTAAATTCACTGAAGAACTAAGAGACGAGAAAGGCCATTATCACATCCTAGTTTGTAGCATCAATAACTCAATTTTTACTATTGTAAACGTCTACGTCCCCAACACGGGCCAAATTAGATTCTTAAATAAGCTTCTAAAGAAAATCAACCTAATAAAGAAGGGTTCCTTAATATTCGCAGGAGATTTTAACATGGTCCCAAATGGAAAATTGGATTCCTCAGCCCCCAATAGACATAAAACAGAAACGTTAAACAACTGGATTTATTACAACAAATTCTTTGACACTTTTCGTTGTCTAAACACGACCTCAATCGAGTATAGTCATTATTCGGATGTCCATCACACTGCTTCTCGTATTGACCTAATTTTAACAGATATTTTCTCACTTCCCAAATTTACTTCCATCTCTATCCACCCTAAAACGGTCTCTGACCATGCTCCGGTAGCAGCTACATTCACTGTTGGCCCTGCCACCAACCAACAGTTCCTATGGAAATGCAACTCCTCATTACTCAATATTCCACACTATAATGCAGAGATTACTACAGCCTTACGAAATTACTTCAAAGAAAATGATACTGAACTTTCCAGCCCTTTCACCTATTGGAATGCTCATAAGGCCGTTCTGCGAGGAATCCTAATCAGGATATCCTCGAGACATAAAAGGGCAAACAGGGAAAAAATAACAGATCTGCAGAATCAAATCAAAATCAAAGAAACCATGATAACCGACAATCCCAATTCAGGTATTGACGTACGCTCAGAACTCTCCAGGATAAGACAGGAGCTTAGGGCCTTGATTTTCTCGTTCCATGACTCAGCAGTCAAAAACCACCGCTTTAAACAATACCAGAATCTAAATCGGCCATCCCGCTATATGACTAACATCTTGAAAAATTCTAGACGGAAAAACAGGATTGACACCATTCTCTCCACCAAAAATACTCCCTTGTCCCACCCACAGGACATAGCTAACTCCTTCGCTACATTCTATGAGAATCTCTACAACATCAATCAAAATTCCTCCCTCCCCTCTCCAAGTCATTCAGATATCACTTCTTTTCTAACCAAAATTAATCTCCCGAAACTAGATGAAGTTGACAAATCTACCCTATCATCTCCTTTCACTGAAAAAGAAATTCTAGATGCAATAAACCACCTTAAAACCTTTAAAGCTCCCGGCCCTGACGGGTTTACGAATAATTACTATAAAACTTTTGCCGAAATCCTTGCACCCCACTTGACGAAAATTTTAACACAGCTTCTACTTTGGGCTATTTCCCCAAGGAAATGCTCGAGGCCACCCTTATTCTTATCCCCAAACCCAATTCGGACACAACCCTCATGAAAAACTTTCGGCCAATTTCGTTAATAAATACAGACATCAAACTATATGCTAAATTATTATCAAACAGACTGAACTCCATACTCCCTAAGCTAATCAACAAAGATCAAATTGGGTTTATAATCAATAGACAATCTACAGACGGCACCAGAAGATTGATCAACCTTATGAAACTCATTAATACACATAAAACCAAATCCATTATAGTTTCTCTTGACGCCGAAAAGGCCTTCGACAGATTAAATTGGGATTACTTGTTCGCCACTCTAGCCAAATTTGGCTTTCATCATGAACTAATCACTAGCATTAGAGCATTATACACTGCACCATCGGCCAAAGTTTACGTTAACAATCACCTTTCAAAAGTCCTCCGAATATCCAATGGTACAAGGCAGGGTTGCCCGCTTTCCCCTCTACTGTTTGCCCTGGCAATTGAACCCCTAGCTCAGTCTATCAGAGATAACCCGGATATTCATGGCATTAAAGCAGGCGATAAAGAATATAAAATATGCCTCTTCGCAGACGACGTTATTCTCACCCTGTCAGATCCAATCAAATCAATTGTTAAAGTCCAAGAACTTCTGCTGAAGTTTTCGGACATTTCCTGTTTCAAAGTCAACGTTTCAAAATCCAAGATGCTATCCCTTCATCTAGACAGCGACCAAATTAACTCCATCAGCCGCTCTTGTCCTTGGAGCTGGACTTCAGACTACATTACATATTTGGGACTTAAATTTACCAATAATATCCCTTCCCTCATGCCTCTGAACCTAAAATCCCTTACAGAGACCATCTCAAAAGACCTAAAAATATATGGGGAGAAAAACCTCTCTTGGTGGGGTAAAATTATAACATTTAAAGCCTATATCCTCCCCAAAATAGTATATCTTTTTAGATCACTCCCTTTACCCATTTCCACCCCCGCCCTTACCAACCTTCAATCCATGACAAACAACTTTGTTTGGAACGGGAAAAAAGCCAGAGTTGCAAAAAATATTTTATATGGCAACAGGAGATTTGGTGGAGCTGGCCTTCCGAATATCTCAGCTTACTATTCCTCACTCCTTGTCAAAAACAGCCTCCCTTGGTGGTCAACCGAGGACCCTCCGGCATGGGTCAACATTGAAAAGGCGTTAAACAACAATAGGTCTCCTTCCCTTCTCGTCTTGGAGTCTATCCTTCTCAAAAAGGTACATTCTATCACGCATCCAATCTTCCGCGCAACACTAGAAGCTTGGGGTCTCTTAGCTAAACAACAGAAAGGCCTCACTAATACTGACCCGTTAGGACCTCTATCCCTTAACGTGATTGCGTCTCTTTTTCAGCTAGAACTGCCCTCCATCTGGTCCGACCATGGTGTCAAAAAATTAAGGGATCTTTGTGGACACAATCACATCTCTTCCTTTAGCGATATGAAACACAAGTTCAGTATCCCATCATCAGCATTTTATGACTATATTCAACTAAAAGAATTAGCAACTACACTTAGGAAGAAAGACGCAAAACCCTCTGAACCTTTCTTTAATCTCACTAACAACATAAACCATTGCCTTTTCTGGAGGGTTTCGTACATTTATATGTGGTTCAATAAGAGCCACGAATTCATCAAAACAAATAATATAATTAAGTGGGAGACGGAACTTGGGATAAGCCCAGGGGCAGCAGACTGGGAGCAGGCTTGTTCCTCCTCTATGTCCGCCACGTTATCTATGTCTCTTCTGGAAACCCATCAGAAAATCATCTCCCGTTGGTACTATACCCCAGCCAGACTAGCCAGGATATATCCAGAGATCTCCCCATTATGCTGGAGAGGATGCGGACAACACGGGAACCTTCTTCATATATTGTGGTTTTGTCCAGTGATCAAACCTCTTTGGAGAGATATCTCTCTCCTAATAAACTCCCTTCTCCAAAAACCCATCACCCTCTCACCTCAACTGGCCTTGCTATCTATCACCCCACAAGAACTAAATCAAACTCTTCCCCCTTTAATAATTCATATTCTTCTTATTACCAAAAGTTCCATAGCTTTTCATTGGAAACGACCGGACATTCCAACCATTGAAGATATAAGAGACAAAATCTCCTTACATAAATCTTTTGAACTAAAACTAGCCACTATTAACAATAATATTGGCCATTTCTCCCGCAAATGGTTCAGATGGATTGCATTATTTCCCTCAAGCTAACTCTACAGCAATTGCTGCACTGATACTTTGTTGTTTGTTCTTTTTTCTGTTCCAGAGATAATCTGGCGACTGTTAAACATATAGTTATAGTATTGTTCTGGTTATAAGATAACCCAGTTAATTATACTACACCGCTAATGTCTTGAAAATAAAAACTTGTTCGGACCATTTGGTCCTTCCCCCCCTTTTCCCTTCCCTCCTCACCCTCCCATCCCCTCCCTGAGACCCCTTTTTCCTCACTATTGTAAAACCCCTTAATAAAATTGGTTTGAAAACAAAGACATAATTAAAAATGATTATATGCATTTCTGTGAAGGCATGACACTCCACGTCTGGTATCACAGGGATACCACATAAAAACGTCAACTATAGAGCAATAGAATAAGTTCAGAAATAGGTCTAAGAAACAGCTTTCTGCTCTGCTTGAGGATCTTGATCTCCACCTTCTGGACTTTTCCATCTTGACTTGGGAAGACTTTGGTTACCATTCCTAGAGGCCACTTATTCCTTTTAGACTGGGTGTTGTTTACTAGGACAGCATTTCCAAGTTTTCATGTTGGACTTGATTCAGAAAAGGTCTGCTAGCATTTGGACTTTCTTTCACTGGGATTTGTAAAAGTCCTTAGTAGTAAACTCCCCGCGAGTTGCCATACTAACATTATATTTCTGGGGGAGGAGAGTTGAAGGAGTAAACAGAGATGGTTCTTCAGGCTCATTGGATATGGGAACCAATGGTCTAGCATTTATAATGGCTAGTACCTCGGCCATGAAAGTAGTGAGAGTCTTGCGGGTGAGCTTTGAAGGATCTAGTTGCAGAAAGATGAAATCGAGGATTCTACGAGTGACGCCAATCGTGTGCTACCAAATGTCTCCCATAAGAGATGAGTGGGGTGGATTGAAGGTCTACGTACAACTCAGTTCATGAAGACATCTTTCTACTCGGTTAACATCAAGGTTTGAATTAATCTTTAGTTCCTCACATGCTCCAACAAAGTTAGATCCTCTGTCGGAGAGGATATGCTTTACATGTCCTCATATGCTTTACATACCACAATATTTGTGGTATGTCCTGATGAAGGGGTCACCTGAACCCTGAAATGCGTAGAATAAACCACATTGAAACTTCTACAATTTTTGGAATTCTTCTTGCGGCAGCGCGGGGATGATCCTTCCTTCCTACCTAAGTGTATGCTTCAACCAGGTCCTGCACTGACCTGTGGATCTGCAGCAGCCGCTATTAATATATGTCTTTCCTTCTCTCTCACCAGGTGAGTAGTTCTCTTGGTGTGCAACTCTGTGTAACGTTTGATAAGTCCCTATTTGCGCTTTTGTGTCTCTCTCTTTTCTCTGACAAACAATGAATTTGAAAATGCATGAGTAGCTTAGCTACTATTACCCAAAATCCTGATGCCCGCAGGGACCCCTTCAGTTATCAAGTGTCCTTCATGTTTAACCTGTGCGAGATAATACTGAACCAGCAGGGAAGCAACATGACTGTGGGGAACACTTAGTGGAGTACACTCATTATTTTCAAGCTTTGCGTTCGATCTGTGTCACTCAACTCTTAGCAGTCCATGAGCATTTATACATGGGTCCAGCTTTTTGAGGGGATTATCTTTAGGGACATGTTTGTGATTTCCGAGGGACTCTAGAGTCTGGGTATAAGCCTTGTGCTGGACACAATGGGCAATATGTTTCACCTGCATGAACTCATCTGCTGAGTAAGCTTTATGACAGTGATGCCAGCATTTGCACAGAACTGACCCTAACTGTGAGACTTTAAAAGATCTAACAACATGAATCGGCAATCTATGGCTCTCTAGGCTGACTTTCAGGTGGAAAATCTAAGGAAGCGGCTGGAATCAGGGTGACTTTTGGTGACTATTGTGTATTGCCTGATATGGGCTCTAAGGGTTCATGCGTGTGTTTCTCATGAGCAGTGAGTACTGGTTTCTACAGTAGTGCAGGCCTGTCGAGCCAAGTAGAGTCTTTAAAACATGATGCCTGTACCGCTCTGGTTGCATGGTCTGCAGGATTCTGGTAGGTTGGTACATATTCTCACTGAGAAGGCTGTGAAGACTTTGCGTAGCAAGGTTTTACCTTGGATGTTCACCGATCTGTCGAATCCAAGGGGATCATACAGACTGTTGATTGTGGGAAACTATGGAAGCCTTAGGCTATGTGCACACAGTGCGGATTCTGCTGCGGAACCGCAGCGTTTCTGGCTCTGCGGGTCCTCTGCAGTTTCTGCTGCATTGTACAGTACCATTGTTTTCAATGGTAAAACCAAAAACGCAGTGCACATGCTGCGGATTTTTCCGCGCGGATTTGCTGCGGGTTACAATTCGCAGCATGTCAATTCATTGTGTGGATTCAAACCTTCACCATTGTGAGGTGTGAAACTGCAGTGCTAAACCGCAGGCTAATCCGCAGGTATTTTGACCTGCGGATTTACCTGCGGATTTTTCAAAATCCGCGTGGAAAAATCCACAGCACTTCCAACTACGTGTGCACATAGCCTTAAGGAGCAAAAGTTAGACTGCACAGTAGCAAATGAAGCATGCATAAACAGGCTGAAATGAGGGAACATGTCAATAGTTAGCGCAGTTGGTTAAGTTATCACTGTACAATTCAATGATGTTACAATGGCATAATTAACCACTTAGTGACCAGGCCAATTTTTTTTTTTTCTTTAAATCTGACCAGTATCACTTTATGTGGTAATAACTCTGGAACGTTTCAACATATCCTAGTGATTTTGAGATTTTCGTGAAATATTATATTTTATAATCATGGTAAACTTAGGTTGATATATTTAGTGTTTCCCTTTCCCCTCCTGTACCAGTCGTGACTTGTATTGTTTAAGATTACTGTACTTGTTTTTATTATGTATATCCCTCCTCACTTGTAAAGTGCCATGGAATAAATAGCACTATAGTAATAATAAATAATAATAGAGATTTCCAATATGGTCACTAAGATTTCTTGGAAAGAGGAACACTGGAAATATTTTTTTCTCTATATTTATTAACACACGTATAACACAAATTTTTGTTATTTCTCTAAAATAATGTCAGCCCCCCCCGGTGTCAGGAAAACAATAAAGGGGGGGACTCATGGCTGCATAGGCCCTTAATTGGCTTTATTTAACGTTGAGCCTTTATGGGGTTAATAAATAAGGTCATGTGAAGTTCACTGGGCAGTTTTTTTAATATGGTCAGTAACAAGCTAGAACTGGTTTTTGCTGGTTCTTGGCGCCCTCTTTTGAACAAAGGTGATTGGTCAGTTATCTCTTGGCGGGCTCAGGTTGCTTCTATAAATAATCCCATCTGTTTACACTCTGGCACTTCGTCACTGACTGAAGTTAAGAAGATTTGAAGATTACCTCATGGAAGACTTGCTGCAGCAAATTATCGCCAGGGCTGGGGACAGGGATGGCGAGGCTTGGCTGAGGAGCTGTCTGGCTATAGAACCTCCTTTGGCAGCTCCGGAGGCCGCCTCCCGCCCCCTTGAACCATGCCCCCAGGTTCAGCCTCCGTGTCAAGACATTAACTCCCCCTCACGTTCAAGCAGCGCTTCAAGGGTGAGGAGTCCCCGGACAGTATTCACCCCTCCAGGGACGCCGCAGAGATCCTCCAGCCGCGCTCAGCAAGTGCGCTCGTCTTCTGTCCGCCCTCCAACCAGGAAGTCCCGGAGCCCAGCGCGAGACTTCGGCCGGGCACGTCAAATCTCGCCGCCGACATCATCTCTGACTGCCGCCAGGGCGAGCACGCGCCGCAGCCGTAAAAGCGCTGCGGCGGTAGTCTCTACTGCCCCTCCACCGGTCCCGGTGTCGGTCTCTGATGGCAGAAGTTTCCAGTCGCCTGCAAACCTCCAGCCTCATCGGAGCAGGGATGCGGAGGAGGACCTGGCTTTCACATCACAGCGGCTGCACTCCCCTGTTAATCAGGGTCTGAGGCTGGCTGCTCACCGGACCAAGACCCAACGGAGGATTTTTCAGGAAGGGGTGAGAACCTCAATGTTCCCCTGTCTGTCTCCCAAAGGGTTAATCTTAAGTCTGTCATTAGGGATGTACTTGCAGAGGCATTGGGTGATTCTTTTAGCGTCCCTGCCCCCTCAGCCTCTACTAGCATTGAAGTGGTTCAGCCTGCTCTCAGGGATAATTTAACCCCTCATAATCCGTTTAAAGAAGCTCTGACCTGTGAGCTGTCCCCTTTAGGCTTTCACTTATCTTCATCTACAAAAGAGCTGATTTGGGAAAATAAGTATGTGGATTTGTTTTCTTTGCTTCCTCGCAGAGAGCAGCTGGGTAGAATTGATAAAGATAAGCCTGACTCTGATGACTCTAAAGGCCCTTTTAAATTTAGCGATGCACCAGCGATCCGACCAGCGATATGACCCGGTCAGGATCGCTGGTGCATTGCTAAATGATCGCTAGTGAGCTTTCACAAAGAAAGATCTCACAGCGATGCAGCAGCGATGCAGCGCACGATACTCACCTTTCACACACAGCGATCCTGACGTCCTCCTGCCCGCCTCCACGCATCGCTCGTCGTCACAGCAGGAAGCCTCAGCAGGAAGCAGACGACGAGAAATGGAGCCGCCCGATCTCACGCGATCAGCAATGGACAGCGGGGGAACCGGTCGGAGGTAAGTATCACACATAGCGATATCGCTAACAATATCGCTATAACGTCACAAAACCAGTGACGTTTTAGCGATATTGCTAGCGATATCGCTATGTGTAAAACCCCCTTAAGCGTTTTTCCTCAAGATCTTTCAACAATTGGATTCAGGCTTTTGCAATCTACGCAGCTGTTCTCGGCGAGAGGTTCCCAAATCTCTGTAGCAAGCTATTTCAACATGTAGACATAATTTTGGAGGCGTACAGAAATTTTGGAGGCACTGCATGGCTCAGCTACCACGAAGCCTTCCGTCAAAAATTAGCCGTACACCCAGAGGTTCACTGGGGGCTGAAGGATGTGGGTTTGTGGATCAATCTTATGCTCCCTCAACGTCAGTTCCTTAATAAACAGTCTCCATTTCCAGTCCAAAAGAGGGGTTTCTGCTTTGCCTTTAATGACTCCATCTGTAAATGGAGCAATAGCTGTAGATTTAGATATGAGTGTTCCTTCTGTGGAAACGCTCACCCAGTGTCAAAATGTTTCAAGAAGCAGGCCTCTCAACAACCTCCTTCCAAGGATTTTGTACCAAAAGGCACAGACTCCAGTGAAGCTGGAAAACATGCTGTTTTGGCTAAACAGTTACACAAATCGGGAGATTAGTCAGCTTTTGTTTAATGGCTTCTCGTTTTTTCGTTCCACATTTCAAAGGCTATGGTTGTAAAGTAACCAAAAATTTGTTATCTCTATCTATCTTTCCTGAGGTAGCTAGGGAAAAATTTTTTTCAGGAGGTCCTTCTGGGTAGGGTGGCAGGCCCATTTCCATCTCCACCATTTCCTAACTTTAGGGTTTCCCCACTGGGCGTTGTGCCAAAAAAAGAGGTGGCATCATTTAGTTTAGTTCACCACTTGTCTTACCTGAAAGGTTTTTCACTAAATGATGAGGTAGACAAGACACTTTGCTCTGTGAGTTACTCCTCTTTTGACTCAGCCATGGAGTTATTGCGAACATTTGGTAAAAACGACCTGTTGGCTAAGTCCGACATTAAGTCTGCTTTCAGAATTCTTCCTGTTAACCCTGATGGATTTAATTCCTTGGGTTTTTTCTTTGAAAATGAATATTTTTTCGATAAATGTTTACCTATGGGATTTTCCCTATCCTGTTTTTATTTTGAAAGCTTTTCAACTTTTTTTGCAATGGGTGTTGGAGTCTAATTGCATAGGTGCTGGTGTGTTGTACTATCTGGATGATTTTCTTTTTGTTGGCCCAGCAGAATCTCAAGCATGCTCACGTACACTCCACACCTTTCTGAATATGTGTTCTCACTTTGGCGTTCCTATTGCTAACAATAAGACTGTTTTTCCTTCTCACTCCATTGAATTTTTGGGTATCACCTTGAATTCTGAGAATCTGGAATGTAGCCTTCCTGTTGAAAAAGTGCTCAAACTTTATGGAGCTCTTACCAGTATTTTATCAAAGGAGAAGGTCACTCTTAAAGATTTGCAATCAGCTTTGGGATTGCTTACCTTTGCCCTTCGAGTTATGCCTATTGGCAGAGTTTTTTCTCTAGGCGTCTTTATGACACAACGAAGGGTCTTTCTTCCCCAAATTCTCACATCAGGGTCTCTTCTGACATGAGAGAAGATATAAAAATTTGGCTTTCATTCCTCTCAGATTTCAACGGCAGATCCTGTTTGCAATCTAGTTTCATTTTTGCTGATTCGTTGCCTCTTCTTCACGCAAGCGACAATTGCTCTGGATGCGCAATTATTTTTTTATCACACTGGTCAATTGCACGTTGGCCTGGTTCCTGGTTGGACTGCAACGTTACCAAGAACGTAGTATTTTCTGAGCTTTTTTCAATTTATTTAGCTATCTATCTATGGGGTTCCTTTTTTCAGAACCATAGATTAACCTTCCTGTCTTCTAGTCAAGGTGTAGTTTTTTCCATCAATACTTTATGCTCAAAAAATTTATGGGTTTCTAAGATTTTAAGACAGTTGGTCTTATTGTGCCTGAAGCATAATATTTGGATTAAGGCAAAACTTGGTACTAGTAGGAAAGCTATGCTTGCTAAATTTCTGTGCCTTAGTCAATGGTCAAAATTTTACCAACAGGTTCCCAACGCAGACACGGATCCTACACCCTGCCCTCCAGCAGTTTGGGACACTGTAGCAATTTAATTCCGCATTTTATTGAGCAGTCTTTATCAAAGAGAACATGGGCTGAATATTCAGCTGCATGGCTTCATTGGATTGAATTTTGTAATAGGCATAACCTTGATTTTATGCATTCAACCCCCGCTGCAAGTCTGCAATTCGCAGCATCCTTGGTACATAACGGTCTATCCTTTTAAGCGGTGGCAAAATATTTTGCGGGGATATCATTTTTTTTAAAACTATGGGGCAACCCTCCCCTAACAGAATTTTTTCCTATTAAGCAATTTTTAAAAGGTTTTAGGAAAGGTAGTTTTCAGCCTGACTCCAGTCGGCCTATATCCCTTCCTCTTTTAAGGGAACTCTGCTTATCTTTAGACTCGGTATGCTTAAACTCATTTGAATCATCTCTTTTTCGTTCTGCATTTTCAATTGCCTTTTTTGGTGCTCTCCGTATTGGTGAATTGGTCTCTCGAAATTTGAACCTTCTGGTCTTCTCTTAACCGACATCAGCTTACAGGATTCATCTCTATTTGTTTTCATACGGAAGTCTAAAACCGATCAGCTGGGAAGGGGTTCTAGGTTAGAATTGAAAAGTTTCTTGGATCCCTCTATTTGCCCCGTAAGCACCACTAAGGCTTGGCTTTCTTTGAGGTCTTGTGCTCCAGGCCCCCGTTTTGTGTATAGGGACTCATCTCCTGCAACCATTTTTCAATTTAATTGCATCCTTAAAAAATTTGCGTTTCCTTGGAAAAGGTCATTTGAAAATAACATCTCATTCCTTCAGAATAGGAGCGGCTACAGAGGCGTCCAGGTCCAGGTTATGTAATTCCGACATCATGAAGTTGGGAAGATAGGAGTCTAGAAGATTTAAGCTTTCTGTTAGACATGAATTACATGATTACTAATTTCTTATTTATTGTAGGTCCGTTGGTAGTTTGGATCATCGGTCACTCTTTTGTTTACTGGGCTCAGAATAGAGCCGTCCAGCGGCCTTATACTGAAAATCTGTCTTTTAACCCTGCTAACATTCAACTTTTTTGGCATAGTGTTCGAGGGATGCGCTGGGGAAATTTCATTTCTGAGTTTAAGAAATGTTATCGCAAGTTTCCTTATCCGGATCTGGTAATTTTCCATGTGTCTGGTAATGATCTCGGTAAGGTCAGGACTTTGGATTTGTTGGCTTTCATAAGATCTGACGTCACAAGCTTGAAGCAGTCTTTCCCACGGACTAGTTTTATCTTTTCCGAGATCATCCCC
The DNA here is from genome assembly GCF_039654945.1 of Dendrobates tinctorius. Classification (NCBI taxonomy): domain Eukaryota; kingdom Metazoa; phylum Chordata; class Amphibia; order Anura; family Dendrobatidae; genus Dendrobates; species Dendrobates tinctorius. The sequence continues at coordinate 33,667,351 of NW_027361738.1, forward strand.
AGACTGGTATGGTTTAACAGTAAAATTTCTTTCTTGGATAAGATTCGTAAAAGGGTAAATAGGAGTATGTGTAAGATTTTAGTTCTCATTTAGGCATGAAGACTTGGAAGGATTTGTCCCCGGGCTCTATAGGAGTGACGAAGTTCATTTATCCGATATTGGCTTGGATATTTTTAAGTTAAATTTGCAGACAATGGTCGAGAAGTGGCTGTGTTGTTTTTGGGGGACTATGACTCGTTGAGTCTTGGCTTGTGGGGAAATCGCCCATTAATTGGGTGGATTGGATATCGTGTTGGAAATATGATTAACTGTTATGGTATTTATTGTATGGACTTATTGGACTTATTTATTAATTCACTATGTAACCCAAAAATAAACCTCACGGCCACTTTTTAAGCCAATTCTGTTAGTCTAGTATATTTATTTGAATGAATGGGCTTTATGCGGTCATGTCAGCCCCCCCCGCCGTCAGGAAAACAATAAAGGGGGGACTCATGGCTGCATAGGCCCTTAATTGGCTTTATTTAATGTTGAGCCTTTATGGGGTTAATAAATAAGGTCATGTGAAGTTCACTGGGCAGTTTTTTTAATATGGTCAGTAACAAGCTAGAACTGGTGTTTGCTGGTTCTTGGCGCCTTTTTTGAACAAAGGTGATTGGTCAGTTATCTCTTGGAGGGCTCAGGTTGCTTCTATAAATAATCCCATCTGTTTACACTCTGGCACTTCGTCACTGACTGAAGATAAGAAGATAAATTTCATAGCTGCTTTTTCTTTGTCGTGATGTTCTTTTTGTGGGGAAATCGCCCATTAATTGGGTGGATTGGATATGGTGTTGGAAATATGATTAACTGTTATGGTATTTATTGTATGGACTTATTTATTAATTTACTATGTAACCCAAAAATAAACATCACGGCCACTTTTTATGCCAATTCTGTTAGTCTAGTGTATTTATTTGAATGAATGGGCTTTTTGCGGCCATGATTGGATTGCGTCACTTGAACTCAAGCTGCTTTCCCAAAGACTGATGGTGATGATTAATATTGCTGTCAATAAGAAATCAGCAAAGGTGTGAGTAAAGTATATTTAATTATATATTTAAAGATCACTAAATCAGTGTCATGTCTCTCCATCCAACTCTTGTCAGATTACCTGATTTATTCCTTCATAAAGCAAATCAATTTTAGTGCTCATGTACATGAGAGATTTATGTGCCTTCGCAGTGTTTTGCAGGGCACCCAGAATATGCAAGTCCATATGTCTGAAATTCTAGTTGTCAAAGCTAGATATCTTTGAATCTTTTCACATTCAAATCCACCTGCTTCCAGAACTATTCCCAAAAATTAGATTTGGAGCAAACAATAAGTGTCATGGAAAGATGTGTATCACACTCTGAGGTCTCTTAGGACTGTATTCAACTCAACTCCTTTCAAGAAACTTACCACAAACTTAGCCTTAGTAAAGTCAAAGTAAACATTTATAGAGGTATTAAAGTAACCGAAGGCAGTAGCCATAGACAAGCTGCCATTCCATAACGCCCTGGCACTTTACAGGAAAATGTTGTCCCAGTCCCAATGTGCTACCTGGTGTGGGGTGCATCACACTCACTTGTAGGCCGCAGGACTTCACTTCCTCCCGCCCTACATCTTCAGGAGCCTCAACACATAACTCTGGGAACATGCAGTTATTTTCAACAAACAAAAGTTCACTGGACAGTTCTAGTTCATCCGATTGTAATTGTAACACGCAGTATTGGACACAACACGTCCAGTTATTGTTTCCTTAGTAGAGTACATCTTCAGCATTACTATCAGTTCCTCCTGGATAATTCCTATATTTTATGTTCCTGTCAGCCCCAAGGATTTCCTGTTCAGTCCCACACTGCACCCGGGATCCGTTATATACCCTTCTCTCAGTTCCATGTCCATCGTCTCCTGTACGCCAGAAGATAAGGCACTCTTTGTAGTAATTCTACCTAGCCTTGAGCTTTGGACCTTGCAGCAATGTCCGCAAGGGATTACAGTAATGCTTTTCATTGCCCTGAACGATAAATGCTTTCCCATTGCAACTGAACTTGACTTTGGTTACTGTACTTCCCTATCTGATCTGCTATCATGAAGCAGTCCCTTTTTTACTGCATCTTAACCCTCCCACTATGGGCTAGTCTCGAATCTTTAACTATGTCTGTCCCTATGTCTGTAGCTGACAGATATACCTTTAAAAACATTATGCATGGCATTTGCATGTATTAAACATATTACATTTGGACTGCTTACTAAAGTCTGTCTTATCCTATGGTACTATCTTATGTCCTAAAACCTAACCTATGTATTAGCACAATGAAAGAAAAAAGGATGGCGCTCACCATTACCAAAAGTAGAAGTCTTTATTTCATGGATAAAAATGCATGGGCTCAGGAGCAATGCAAAGAGTGCGGACGACGGCCGTTTCGCGCTCCTGCGCTTCAACAGGTCCTAATTGCAAGCGGCAGGAGAAAGGTGCCTATAACCACACACCTGTGGAGCACCGCCTCCTGACAGCCGACATTAATAACACTCTTACGTGCCAGAGTGAATGCATAGAACATTAAAATGAACACATGCACAAACAGTTAAAACAAAAGCAAAACTTATAAATCTTGAATAGCACAAATTACATTGAATTCAGAGAAAAACGGACATGTCCACCCTTTCATTCAAGCCCAACGCACCTGTTGCATTGGACCGCAGTATCCATCTAGCTTCTCTTTGCAGAAGGAGCCTGCGATGATTACCTCCCTGACTGGGAGGATTAACCCTTTCTAAACCCCCAAACCGCAGCGATTCTGCCTTACCCCCATGGAATTCTCTAATGTGGCTGATCAAACGGGGCACTCCTTTGCCAGATGAAATGGAATGAAAATGCTCTCTAAACCTAACTTAAAGGGGATGAATTGTTTTACCTATATAGAAAAAACCACACGGACAGAAAAGAATATATACTACAAATGAGGTTTTGCAAGAAATAAACTGACGAATTTCATGCTGAATGGGGCCAACCTTTATAGAATTGCCAACAAGTTTAAATTGCCAAAAAGGACAGTTATTGCACTTAAAGTTACCCTTAGGAATGCCTGAACGTATCCAATTATTATTGTCACTCCTGACTCTATTGCGGACTAAAAGATCTCTTAAATTAACACTGCGGCGGCAAGCAAAATGAGGGCCCCTCTGAACTGCTTCTGCCAGGTCTTTATCTCTTTGTAACAGGTGCCAGTTTTTTTCTTATCACCGATCTTATTTGCTTATCCATAGGACCAAATTAAAAGCAGAAAGTAAAACGCTTAGCCTCATTTTGGCGATTCTTCTCATGATTTTTATTTTTTGGCAATACGGTGTCCTTTCCTTCTACCCGTTTCCTGGCCAAATCTAAAACAGAATTGGGATACCCCCTATCAGAAAATCTTTTATGTAAATCCTGAGCCTGTCTTTCAAAGCCCTCTCTTTTAGTGTTTATACATTTTCAACCTCAAAAATTTTACTTTCTGCTTTAAATTTGGTCCTATGGATAAGCAGATCAGATCGATGATAAGAAAAAAACTGGCACCTGTTAGAAAGAGATAAAGACCTGGCACAAGTAGTTCAGAGGGGCCCTCTTTTTGATTGCCCCGCAGTGCTAATTTAAGAGATCTTTTAGTCCGCAATAGAGTCAGGAATGACAATAATAATTGGATACGTTCAGGCATTCCTAAGGGTAACTGTCACGGGGCAGTAGGGACAAAGCAGGAGACATGGAACCTGGGCCCCTGATCTGCCCCTCAGGCTAAGGGGGTGCCCTGGCTCTCCTTAACTTGGGGGTACACTTGAAGGTAGTGAGGCCCAAGTCCCCGACCTGTCCCTATCTCCTGTTTAGCCCTGAGCTAAACCACCAACCCCCTCCCCAGGAGGTGAGACAGGGAATAAAGTGAACTGCACCCAATAACTCACAAAGGAAAATAAAACAGACACCACGGGGTTAAAGCAACTAAAACCCAAAACTTAGCTTTGCTCTGCTGCAAATGCTCCAAGCAACAGAGTAAGGATCCGATCAGCATCCAGCAGCAACTCCACTGCTCCAGATAAGCTGAACCCCCTCTCCACCAAGTAGGTCCAGTCTTCACCACGGTTGGATAAAAAATGAGCAATATTACCAACAGTGATTACTGCACATGACGACCTTTTATAGGAAGGAGGGGGGAGTAGTCATCACCTGTTGATTAATTCACATGTGTAGTAATCCCAGCGGCCACCAGGAGCAAAACCAGCACCAAAAACAACTACAGTTGTAGTAAACCCCAGCGGCCACCGGGGGAAAAGGGAAAAAGGTTTCTTTAAGAATCCACATTCTGCCACGGCTCCAAAAATGGACCGTGACAGTACCCCTCCTTCAATGAGGGGCCTCTGGACTCTCAATACTGCACCTCACCCGAAAAACACCTACGGTGCAGACGCCTAGGTCCACCAGAGTTCACCTCAGCGACCACCTGACTCGCTGATTTATGGAAAATGTGGGCAGATGGAAATGGCAATGTATGCTCCGGAGGCACCACAAATCTCCAGAGCGCCGACCTGGGGAACGAGTTGTGAATGGGCATAATTGGGGGTAACTCCAGCTGGTAAGTTTCCGGGCCGAGGATGGCCGACACCTGATACGGCCCGATCACACGAGAACTCCAGACCCCAGTAACACACTTCCACTGGAAGTTTTTGGTGGCCACCCATACATACTCGTTCACACACACACAACAAATGGACCATGACAGTAACTTTAAGTGCAATAACTGTCCTTTTTGTCAATTTAAACTTGTTGGCAATTCTATGAAGGTTGGCCCCATTCAGCATGAAATTCGTCAGTTTATTTCTTGCAAAACCTCATTTGTAGCATATATTCTTTTCTGTCCGTGTGTTTTTTTCTATATAGGTAAAACAATTTGTCCCCTTTACGTTAGGTTTAGAGAGCATTTTCATTCCATTTCATCTGGCAAAGGAGTGCCCCGTTTGATCAGCCACATTAGAGAATTCCATGGTGGTAAGGCAGAATCGCTACGGTTTGGGGGTTTAGAAAGGGTTAATCCTCCCAGTCAGGGAGGTAATCATCGCAGGCTCCTTCTCCAAAGAGAAGCTAGATGGATACTGCAGTCCAATGCAACAGGTGCGTTGGGCTTGAATGAAAGGGTGGACATGTCCGTTTTTCTCTGAATTCACTGTAATTTGTGTTCTTCAAGATTTATAAGTTTTGCTTTTGTTTTTAACTGTTTGTGCATGTGTTGATTTTAATGTTCTATGCATTCACTCTGGTAAGTAAGAGTGTTATTAATGTCGGCTGTCAGGAGGCGGTGCTCCACAGGTGTGTGGTTATAGGCACCTTTCTCCTGCCGCTTGCCATTAGAACCTGTTGAAGCGCAGGAGCGCGAAACGGCCGTCGTCCGCACTCCTTGCATTGCTCCCGAGCCCATGCATTTTTATCCATGAAATAAAGACTTCTACTTTTGGTAACGGTGAGTGCCATCCTTTTTTCTTTCATTGTGCTATTGGATTTTGCTATATTTCTTCAGGATTGAGCACCCGTTCCTTGGGGTATGTGGCATTCATATAGTGTGTGAAGGGTCTCTTTAGATTTGTTTAAGAGACCACGGTGGTGCAGCGGTGCCGAATCTGTTTCTCTTTTTTGGACTTTATTCAGACTTTGGTTGTATTCTGAGCACGCTGCTTATAATTAATCCACCTGTTTGATACTCCACACTACGGTGTATACACACCCAGCTGGCTTCCCTCATGGAGTCAGACGCCTTAGCCTTGTCTCATGGTTTACTAGCAGGCCGGGAGAATGTATCCACTTATTTTTTGGATTGTGAAGACGTGGACAGTGTTCAATCTCTCAGCACAAAAACTTTGGCGCCCAAGATGTATGATATAGCAGAAAGAGAAATTAATTTATTTTGGACTAACAACTCATTAAAATCCTATATAGATTGTGGCAGAGTTCCTCGAGGTCTGAGGGTTTTTAAACCCATGTCTCAATTTCAGGACAATGTGCATTTCACCCAAGAGTGGGAAAAATTTTTTATTGAAGTGCTCACAAGATCTACTGAATTTGGTGCTACAACAGAAGATTTCTAATTATGAAAAAGTCAAATTTGATCTGAGTAAAACCAAAGATGAATTAAAATCCAGATTAATGGAAAACTAGTGATCCACACTGAATAAAAAACTGGACAGCAAATTGATTGTTTTGCAAACAGAGATCAAACAACGAAAAAGAGACAAGTTTATTCGTGACAAAGAGCGATTATGAATTGGGTCAGATTTTTTCATGGTATAAAAATAAATTTTCCTTAAAAAATCAACGTCCTTATAAGAAGAGAATCCAAAAAGGAAAAAATGCCAAATTTCAAACTAACAATAAAAAAGATTACCTCACCACTGACTCTAGTGCTAATGAAGACATAGTAGTTTCACTCAAACCAGTGGGTGCAACACCGCGCTCAGCAGCAGGGAGAAGGAGAAAACAGCGGCCAGCGCAAAATGAAGCAAGTCTCATGGAGACCGTTACAACAGGGACATTTGCGAATAATACTGTTGCTAATTTGTCTTGCCATGTTCTCAATGACTCACATTTGTCAGTTTTATCTAGGGGCTTAAATTTTTGTGTCCCTGAGGATTTTGATTTCAGGATTGACTTGTTTAAAGCTTTGAGAAAGATACATTTGCATAAGATGTTTGTGTCTGGTGATACTTCTAAGTCATTCAAGCTATTCAGGGGAAACCCCATGTATTATAGGCCCTTTGGGATTCATGGCAGGTAATAATGCATTATCTGATGTCAAAACTGATGTTTTGGTGTTTTTAGGGTTAAATGAAGATGTGAACATGAGTGTTGTGGATGAAGAAGTATTAGTTCAACCTTTCTTAGGAAGACCTAGGTTTACATACATGCCTCCTACCTCCCTGGGTAATATAGTCGATGTTTTTGAAACCCAAATCATCAGGGATATGGAGGCTTTAATTTATCACAAATTGCCTCCAAATTTGACTTCAGATGATAGACGAGCCATAAGAGATATCCAGGGTTGGTCTGATACTGTGGTTTGCTCCGCAGACAAAGGTGGAAATGTACTCCTCACAAAGGAATAATACATAGCTGAAGCACATAGACAGCTAGCGGACACCAACACTTATTCAAAATTGGCAGCAGATCCAACAAATAAATTTAAAAATGATTTACGCTCTTTTCTGAGAAAGCAAGTGGAGAATAATATACTCTTCAAGAAAAGACCAGAAAATCTATTGCCCGACTTCCCCCGAAAAGCACACTGGTATCACATACCCAAGATTCATAAGTCTTTATCCCAACCACCGGGTCGTCCCATTGTGTCTGGGAGAGGGTCTCTTACTGAGCCCCTGTCCAAGTACATTGATTGGCTTTTGCGCCCTCTCCTCAGTGAAATTCCATCATATGTAAAGGACACAAAAGATTTGTGACACATAATTAGTGAATTTGACTGGCAAGATAATTGTCACTTGGCCTTTATTGATATAGAGAGCCTCTTTACCAGGATCCCTCATAACATTGGAGTGGAGTCCATAAGACAGATTCTTCAGAGTACTGACAAGGATATGACAACAATAGATTTTATCTGTGAAAGCTTGATGTTCATTTTGACACATAATGTTTTCAGATTTGGTGATGCTTGGTATAGGCAAACGGAAGGAACTGTGATGGGGACGCCAGTCCCATGTACGTTTGCGAATTTGTTTCTTTCCGTTTTTGAAGAAAGATTTGTGTACTCTGTGAATAACCCTTTTCTCGAAACAATCACTGACCTCAGGGAGACCAGTCAAAGAAAACACTGCGGCAGCCGGCAAAGGCGCTCAATCACAGTGAAATCCTAGGTGCAATGCTCCCTGGGAAATGTGAATATACAAATAAAGTCCGTGGAGCCTCATTTAAGAGTCTCAAACACGGAACTAGTCAGATCTTCCTCCAGGGTAGGACCCAGCCAAGGGGTGGCTCCTTTCGGAAACCACCATTACCACAATATTAAGTGGCCCTTTAAGTCAATATCCAGCTCTTTACGAGTTTACAGAAAAGACAAGGGAAATACCAAGGCCAGGTATCTATCCACAGACAGCTGTTTCGGGGTGTTGCCCCTCATCAGTGTAGAGTAGGATTCTGGCTAGGTGGGAGCAATGCCTAGTAGACCAACATCACGAAAAAATCACTGACCTCAGGGAGACCAGTCAAAGAAAACACTGCGGCAGCCGGCAAAGGCGCTCAATCACAGTGAAATCCTAGGTGCAATGCTCCCTGGGAAATACGAATATGCAAATAAAGTCCGTGGAGCCTCATTTAAGAGTCTCAAACATGGGACTAGCCAGATCTTCCTCCAGGGTAGGACCCAGCCAAGGGGTGGCTCCTTTCGGAAACCACCATTACCACCATATTAAGTGGCCCTTTAAGTCAATATCCAGCTCTTTATGAGTTTAAAGATATGACAAGGGAAACACCAAGGCCAGGTATCCATCCACAGACAGCTGTTTCGGGGTGTTGCCCCTCATCAGTGTGGAGTAGAATTCTGGCTAGGTGGGAGCAATGACTAGTAGACCAACATCACGAAACAATCACTGACCTCAGGGAGACCAGTCAAAGAAAATACTGCGGCAGCTGGCAAAGGCGCTCAATCACAGTGAAATCCTAGGTGCAAATGGCCGCCGGGGGCGGCGCATGCGCAGATCGAGATCTTGGCGGCCATTTTCCCAGAGTCCACCACACAGGAGGAAATCATGGCACTGCGGGGGCTCTGGCCTTTCACAAAATGTTGACAGAGCCCCCGCAGTATCGGAGACACCCGTAGCAGCACTGAGCAGCATCGCCAGACACACCCACAACGCCGGACACCCCCGTAGAACCACCGAACACCCCCTTATCCCAGCCTGCGGCCTGCAGCAACAGTACCGGTAATGTATGTGCGCATTATAAGGCACACCCCCATTTTCCCCCCAAATTTTTGGGGAAAAAAGTGCGTCTTATAATCCAACAAATACGGTAAATTTCTAAGCTTCTACTATCAGATAGAGCAGGGGTGGGGAACCTTGGTTCTTACAGTGTTTATTTGGATATTTAGATTATCACTCGGGGGCTGTACAAAATTATCAACTTGAAATTTATTCTCATATATATATACTGCTTTATATTTGGTCAAACATTTAACTCAGTGCTATGAATGTGATGGTTTGAACTGCTTCTCTTTGGTGTAGCTGTGAGGTTAGGGGGTATTGATTATGCATATACATTACAGGAGACGTTGGGACATATACATTACAGGAGATGCCAGCGCATATACATGACAGGAGATGCTTGGTTATATACATTACAGGAGGGGCTGGGGGCACATACATCGCAGGAGATGCTGGGAGCACATATACCACATGAAATGCCGGAGCATATACCTCACAGGAGGGGCTGGGGACATAAACATTACAGGAGGATCTGTGGGCATATACATTACAGGAGGGGCTGGGGGCACATACATCACAGGAGGAGAAGAGGCTGCGGCTGGTATTGTCATCAGTGGGACTGGAGCACGGAACACAAAGCACACTGACTCAGCCCATAAAGTACATCCTGACACAGGACATAATCCTTTATTCCATGTGCTGCAATGTTCTGTAGTGAATGATACGTACATGTGCACACAGTGTCAGGAGCAATTAAAAATCAGGCAGTCATCGGCCTGAGCACTGTGATCCTCAGCCCAAGCACTGCGGTTCCCAAAAATCTGCCCGGGGGCAAGAGAAAAGGACAGAGTTTCCCTGCCCCTGCATTAGACAGTAAAAACATATTGCACTAGGATGACACACAGATGGTTTCCAAGCCCTGACTTGAATGGGTAGGCTTGTTACGCAATCAGAAGTAAAAAGGATCTGCATCTGTCTCAACCCTAATATGGATAACTGGTCACAATTTCTATTTCTATGGGTGTTCCGACCATCTCACTGATAGAACGTCAGTGAACCCTGTTATGGAGATAGATGGTTGCACAGGCTCAGTGGTTAGCACTGTATTATTTATAGGGCAACATGGTGGATCAGTGGTTAGTACTGTACTATATATAGAGCAGCATGGTGGCCC